>NC_091339.1:25502432-25537432 GCF_038502225.1 Cherax quadricarinatus
AGTGTGTGTGAGTGTGTGTGAGTGTGTGTGAGTGTGTGTGAGTGTGTGTGAGTGTGTGTGAGTGTGTGTGAGTGTGTGTGAGTGTGTGTGAGTGTGTGTGAGTGTGTGTGAGTGTGTGTGAGTGTGTGTGTGTGTGTGTGTGTGTGAGTGTGTGAGTGTGTGAGTGTGAGAGGGAGAGGTTGTTTCAAGCTCAGTGGAACGGCTAGTGAAATGTGCAAAATACTTAAGCAAGCATTTGGTGATGAAGCATTTGGCTAGTCACAGCATTTGGAATGGTTTTCTTGATTCAAAGCTGGACAAACATCACTTACGGGTGATGAACGCTTTGGTTGTTCATCAGTGTCAAAAACAGACTCCAACATTGAAAAAGTGAGGAAGGCTAGTCAGAGATCGTTTTCAGAGTATCCAGGACATTGCAAGTTCTATGGGAATTTCTTATAGGTCATGTCAGAGCATTGACTGAAAACTTGAACATAAGGTGGGTAGTAGTGAAATTTGTCCCACTTACTGGTTCACAACCAGAAAGACCATCATTTTCTGGCCAAAAATGTCATGGTGGCCATTCCCCATCCTCCCTACTCCCAAGATCTATCCTCCTGTGACTTCTTGCTCTTCCTAAAAATAAAAATGGCACTCAAGGGATAGCATTTCAATGATATGGAGGAGATTCAAGCAGAAGCACAAGCTGCTCTAGACACCATTAGGAAAGAAGAGATTCAGAAATGTTTCCAGAAGTGGCAGAAGCACTGGGATCAGTGCATAGTCTCTAAAGAAGAGTACTTGGGGGGGAGGCAGCTGCAGCTAGGTGACTAGGTAAGCCTCTGTATTTTTTCATGGCTGTTTGGGAACCTTTTGATGATGTTTCATATTTATGTAAAAGTAGTAAGCTTTAAAAATTTTGGAAGATGCTTTTATATTATTTTTGTTTGCATAAAATGTTTTAAGGCATTGTTTAACCAATGTTCAATTACTGAGTTTGCCCTTACTATCAGCACTACTTTTAATGTGGTCAGGTAACTTAGACTATCAAACTGAATCTAAATGCTATTGTGGCTTAAACAAGTATTGACAATTTTATTCATTTCCTTTTATTATTAAAAGTATGCTTTCAGATTGCATAGGCCACATCACACCTCAAGGAGATGTACAAATAAAAATTGGAAGTTCCAAAAAAAAGATAATTGGAGCTGACCTAGATGCAATTCAGCTATCAATTTTCTCGCATCGGTTCATGAGTTTGGCCGAGCAGATGGGAAGGTGTGTAAGGCTGCGAAGACGGGTTTACAGTATTAATTTCTCACATGGAAGAGCCCATAGTTACATAAAACAATTTAGGCAGACCTAAACTAAATGTAATACTAAAACATTATGAAAGTGAATTGTACATACATACAACACACAAATGTACAGTAGAATGATTGCCATACAGGCAAATTGTCAGTTATTCATAACTTCCTAGCAAATAGCTTCCTTTCAGTCCAATTTCTTGCCACTTGTATGCTGTTCATAACACCTTTGCAGTTCTTTTTAGAGCTCTTTTACACAGTCCTTTTATACAATTCTTGGAACATATATTAAGTTTTGACTGTTGTGCAAAGACTTTCCAGTAGTCTGACAGAAGCTTAATAATCTTTCTTTGGTCAGGATTTTGCAAAGAACCTCTATTTCAACAAACATTAAAGAACGACTTGACTTCTCATGTGCACTGTTTGGACCTGATGGTGGATTGGTGTCCAATGCTCCTCATATTCCAGTTCATTTAGGAGCTATGCAAGAAACTGTACAATATCAGGTTAGTTTTCTTATTTTTCAAGATTTTTTTTTTTTTTTTTTTTTTTATATATGGTATTGCTATATGAGCTGTGCCAAGTGATACACCAACTTAACAGTTAAAAAAAAGTAAACAGATGTAGTATAGTAAAGATTAATAAAGAGAATGAATGAGCACTTAACCCTTAAACGGTCCAAACGTATATATACGTTCACGCACGTAGCGCCCCAAACGTATATATACGTTTTCTTTGTCATTCATTCAACATTGCCACAATAAGCCTGAGTCACCTAGACATGAGAGAATGGGTGTGCACACTCACTGTGTGCCATATTAAAATAATTGGGGATGCCTGGGCACAATATGCTCTTTTTTCCTTTTAAAAGAAAATATTTTTTTTTTTTCCTCAAAAAATTTGGGGCGCTACGCGAGTGAACATATATATACATTTGGACCGTTTAAGGGTTAAGAATGTTGAGTAGTAAATTTAAGGTAAAAAGAAATGTATAAATTATTTTTTAGGAAATGAAGACTCAAAAGAGAGACAAGATAAGCGAGTGAAAATCATCCTTTCCCCCCAATTCGCCAGCCATATCCCATTGAGGCAAACAAAAGTTTTTTACAACATTTAGTAATTTATACAGGAGAAGGGATTACTAGCCTGTTGCTCCTGGCATTTTAGTCGCCTCTTACAACACACATGGCATATAGAGGAACGATTCTTCTCCACTTCCCCATGGAGTTAGGAATTTGTTAATTTTTATATTTCGATGTAGTACATGTATTAAACTTGGAAATATCATACCCGAGTTTGACCTCGTATATAGACAGTAACAATAACATCAACAAGGTCAACAACAACAGTAACAAGTACAGTGGAACCTCGGTTTTCGTCTGGTCTGGTTAACGTACAATTCAGTTTTCGACCACTTTTTTCGGAGAAATTTTCCCCGTTTTCGTATATCCACTCTGGAATAGTCTGTACCAGTTGTGTTCACCTGCCCGCTGGACGCAGCCACTCATACGTTTGTGACTCGGTCTGCTTTTGTTATTCGTTCAGTAAGCATTACTCCACACGTTCTTCCGAAACATTTCATAATAATCCATTGTTTTTCGTGCTTGCAACTGCTAAATAAGCTACTGTGGGGCCAAAACGTTTCGAGTGCTAGCCCTTTGGTAAAGAAGGCGAGAAACACAATAGAATTCAAGAAAGAACTCGTAGAAAAATATAAAAGTGGTGTACATGTGGCTGAGTTCACCAGGATGTGTAGGAAGTCCAAATCAATGATCAGTTCCAACCTGGCGAAGAAAAAGAAATCGAGGAAGCTGATGTTGTGAAAGAGGCAAATGTGCTAATGAAACAGAGATCGCAAACAGTTGAAGATATTGAGAAGTTGTTGTTCATGTGGATCAACTAAAAACAGTTAGCGGGAGTTGTGGAGGCAATAATATGTGAAAAGGCAAAGCAATTGAATGCAGATCTCGTAAAGAAAATGCCTGGAACGAGTGCTGCTGTTAGTGAATTTAAGGCCAGCAAAGACTGGTTTGACAAAGTCTTCAGTAAAGGTAAAAGTGATGTTAAATGTTCATTTATCCATTTTATTAGTCATTTACAGTATATTTATTTCTCATTGTTTTCTGTATGTAAAACTATAGTTATTCTCTATAAAATGTATTTTTTGTTAATATTTTTGGGAATCTGGAAGGGATTAATTGGATTTACATTATTTCTTATGGGAAATACTACTTCAGTTTTCGTACAAATCGGTTTTCGACCGACTTTCTGGAACGGATTTAAGACGATGACCGTGGTTCCTTTGTACTATGGAAGACTTTATAAAAAATTATTTGGAATATTTGGCATAGCATTTTCTTGGATTTGGTTAAGCACTGTATATAACACGTATAAAAAGTAAAAGGGCAAAGGTTTTAAGTGTTTGGGGCATAGACATTCAACAAGCCTGTGTGTGTGTGTTAAATAGGAATGAACGGAGACAAGTAATTTTTAAGACTTCATGTGCTGTTGGGATGTGAGCAAGGTAACTTTAGTGAAGGGATTCAGGGAAAACTGGTCAACCTGACCCGAGTCCTGGTGATTTGAAGGGCAGTGTCTGTGCTCTGAAGGAGGGGCAGTGATCCAGTCAGAGTAATCTGATTGTGATGTCAGTGCACTTCTGGAAAGATGGTGATTGAATGAATGATGGTGAATGGGTTTTCTTTTGGGTCACCCTGCCTTAGTAGTAGTGCCATTAAGCTTAAAAAAATATACCCAAAGAAAACTAAATTAGAACATAAATACACAAATAATTTAAATGTACCATATAAGATAGATAAAAAGACATTAAAATTTGCATTATAATAACTGGTTCAGGTTCTTTACATCTCCTTATATTGTGTAGAATAAATAGTGCACTGTTGTCTGTCAGATTCCTCCCAATATAATTAAATTTCTTTTACAGATTTTTACTTGCCTTAGGAAGTTTTCTTATAATACAGATACAACACCGATTTTCCAGCACCTGCACTCTTGGCTCCTAAGCCTTAATGTCAACTTTGCTGGACCAACAGAGGTCATTTAATAATAACCCAACAATACACCTCTGACCCACCAGTGACTGCTAGAAACCTAAATTAAACTTTCGTATTAATGAAGTAGGTTTATTAATAAAGAATGTTGCAGTACTGCCACTCCCAAAGTGGTAAATTTTAGAATTTTACTGGAACTGTAGAGAAAAATCATGAAGGTCTGAAAGTTGAGGGTTGTCAGGATCACTGTACGTTTTATAGTTGACTGTTTCATCATGGATTTGTGAAGTTACAGGACAGACATCTGGGATACTTACGTTGAAGCCACAGAACCTACTGCAATGACACCTATTCTTCTTGACTATCTTTTTGAAAATTTTATCCAAGCAAAGTTGTTTCATGTGCTTTGACTTCTCCCTGTATAGTTTTTCAGGGATCAAATAAAAATTCATTAACTTTTATTCGTGAAACTGTCAATAGCCGTTGCCAAATTTATTGTACAGTATAGCTATTAACCCCTAGCCTTAGGTAGGGTTGGTTGATAGCAAAATATGCTAAGAATTACCAAAAATCAAGGAATTACTACCAACAACTGCAGTGTAAGGAATATAAGTGTGCACCACACAATGCCATCTGTGGCCGCCCAATAAACTAATACAGTGGACCCACGGTTTACGATGTTATTTCATTCCAGAAGTATGTTCAGGTGCCAGTACTGAACGAATTTGTTCCCTTAAGGAATATTGTGAATTAGATTAGTCCATTTCAGACCCCCAAACATACACGTACAAACGCACCTACATAAATACGCTTACATAATTGGTTGCATTGGGAGGTGATCATAAACCGGGGGTCCACTATATTCCAAAAAACTAGTCTCGTAATTTTGCAAGTACTTAGAGGTTCTGGACTACCCATTGCCAGAAAATCGGTGTTGTACCTGCTTCATGGGTGATATTTATGCTGTCAAATAGAAACTGGTACACTTGTCTTGATTTACAGTTAGAGGTGCTTGGAGATAGCCTGAAAGACGGGGATGTTTTGCTATCGAATCATCCTTCAGCAGGAGGCTCACACTTACCTGACCTTACTGTTATCACTCCAGTTTTTTACAAGTATGCTTTATTTTTATTTTCTTTGGTAGCTCTTGCATATGTGTAGATTTGCTCTGCTTTTTTAAATTGAAACTGGCTTGTTACACTAACTATAATTTTCTCCATTCACATTCAAGCTTGCCTCCCACAAAGTAAGTAAGAACTCCTTTAGCCATGCAGTGTTGGATAACCTACAAGCTTCAGTGAGTTTTTGTAAATATAGTATAATCATAGTTATGCATGTGTGATTTAAGAGGATTAGAAAATGCATTCGATATAGAATCAAACATTACTTCAGCAGAGTAATAGTATCAGTCCAGTAATTACAAAACAGATATCTTCTGTATTTAAGGGTGCTTCATAATTTTTTTTAACAATATCTTCTTTCAACAAACCAGCCGTATCCCACCGAGGCAGGGTGACCCAAAAAGAAAAAAAAGTTTCTTTTTAACTTTAATAATGTACAGGAGAATATACAGCAGATATACTGGTACTAAAAGGAATCAAGGACTATTTCACTGTTTTTACTGTACTGTCTTATCCATTACTGGCTAAGATTCAAAACCGCTATGGGGACATCTTGTATTGCTTGTTTGTGATTCTTGCATTGCCAGTGTAATTGGTTCCTGTATTTTTAACCTGTGATTAACCCATAGGATTGTCCACAGTTAATTCAATTTTTTTTTTTTTTAGGTATTTTAGCTTGAGATGAAACTTTATTTTTTCTGCCCATTGGAATATGTCTCATACATCATTCTTATAATTAAATAGATGTGTTGTCATTTTTACATTCTAATTAATTGTTGTAAATAAATTAATAAAATGTGTAAAACACTTTGTAAATTCATCTGTGTAAAAAAAAAAAAAAAAAAAAAAAAAAAAATGGGTATCATTATTGCCAAAACATTGTGTGGACAAAAGGCATTTTCTCTTGAATACAGGTAAATGTAATGCTACTACTGTCTCCACTGTTATACAGTGGAACCTTGGTATATGAACAGCTCCCTACTCGAACAATTTGGTATTCAAATGCTTTGTTCGGTAAAAAAGAAATCGCTCAGTAGTCGACCGTTTGCTCGACACTGGACCAAACAAACACGACCTGCCAGAACTTGGCTGTACACTGTTTTGTGTTTCTTCACATTTTTTGGCGTTTTTAATATTATTTGTATAAATTTTAGTGTAACGAGCCCGTAATGCTATGCATTCAAGTGGCTTTGGCATGCTGCATTTAACTGTATTCTTTTGTACTCCACTGTATCATGTTCAAATTAATAAATAAGTCCCCTGGGGCCTATGAAGATTAGTGATAACAGCCAACCAAAATGAAAATTGGTCGAGAAAAATTCATTCAGTACTCGAACAGCTTTCTGCAACGAATTAAGTTCGAGTACCTAGGTTCCACTGTATTTGCACGTACACGTACTCAACTGGAGAAGCCTGTTGTGCAAGATACCCTGGTGTTGCATCCATCTTATTCATCAGCTTGTTGATATTGTACGCCATTCAATAATGTTTTACACATTTATTTTTTAACACACCGGCCATATACCACAGAGGCAGGGTGACATAAGTTTATATTACCATATACAGTGGACCCCCGCATAACGATCACCTCTGAATGCGACCAATTATGTAAGTGCATTTGTACGTGTATGTTTGGGGGTCTGAAATGGACTAATCTACTTCACAATATTCCTTATGGGAACAAATTCGGTCAGTACTGGCACCTGAACATACTTCTGGAGTGAAAAAATATCGTTAACCGGGGGTCCACTGTATTTAATATTCCTGGAAATGGGAAGTATGGTGGTATCTGGGCTATGGAGCAGTGGGGATATTGATGTTCAAAGGGTCAGTTGAATTGTGATGTTTGTGCACCTTTCTGTCAAGACGGCTATTGAATGGGTGATGTTGAATGCATTTACATTTTTGGGTTACCCTATCTTAATGCGAGACAGCTTGTTGTGTTAAAAAAATGTTCAGTAATTAACGGTAATTTTCAGGGGTGTACATTGTCCAGTGTTCTACGTGGCTAGCCGTGGTCACCATGCAGATATTGGTGGCATCACTCCTGGTTCAATGCCTCCCCATTCTACTTCCATACAAGAAGAAGGAGCAGTCTTTTTAACATTTAAACTTGTTGACCAAGGTGTCTTTCGGGTAAGTAAAAACTTCGATATCCTGCAATTTGTTAAAAATCATCTGGACACTTCTCATGGATCAGTAATGCAGGCAAACTGATGAGTGTTTAATTTGGAAATACCCAAGTACTGCATACACAATGTTTTAGTATATGTAGTTGCAGCAAGTCACATTGGTGGTGGTTCTTCTTTCAACAAACCGGCCGTATCCCACCGAGGCAGGGTGGCCCAAAAAGAAAAATGAAAGTTTCTCTTTTTAAATTTAGTAATTCATACAGGAGAAGGGGTTAGTAGCTCCTTGCTCCTGGCATTTTAGTCACCTCTTACAACATGCATGGCTTACAGAGGAAGAATTCTGTTCCACTTCCCCATGAAGAACATTGGTTGTTATATAGCTTTAAACAGGAAATAAATTATTGTTTAAACTATCATAATATGGTACTGGTAATTATAATAACATTCTTGATACAAAAATAATACTTAATGTTTATTAAATTATAAATAGTTTAATGAAGGAGAGAGCTTGTATAACATTAGATTTGCAATATTGCATTTTATTTGTACTAAATTATTATTAGGAACATTGGACATAATTTACTGTAGCATCTTTTACTCTAGTCTTTGTCACACTTTTGCTGTGCAGATTGGCATAAAAAGTATTTGAATTCATTAAAATCTGCACATGACATTGTACAAAATCATTAGAGATCATATATCTAGGACATAAGCCCATCTAAATGGTTTCCCCTGATTCCCTTCATAAATGTTACCCTGCTCACACTCTAACAGCATGTTAAGTCATAACAACCACTTTCCTTCACTCCTACCTGTTGTGAATCTAAGCACCTAGCACTCAAAACTTCTTTTACCCCTTCCTCCCCTCCACCCCAAATTTATACACCCTACTAACCATCTTATTTTGCTTCATCTTCTCTAAATGTTCAAGCCACCTCAATAACCCCTCCTCAGCACTCTGAATAATACTTTAGGTAATCCCCCACCTTCTAATCTCAAAGCTCCAAATTTTCTGCATAATGTTTACATTACACATTGCCCTCTTGTAACCCTACCTTCTGTCTTACTTTTAATTCTTTCAATAATGACTGCCATGTACTTTACTCTGTATACTGAATAGACTTATTTTCCCGTAATTCTTTTACTCTTTTAGCCCATTTTTTTCATATACAAAGAGAAACTATACCTGCTTTTTACCAATACAGTGGACCCCCGGTTAACGATATTTTTTCACTCCAGAAGTATGTTCAGGTGCCAGTATTGACCGAATTTGTTCCCATAAGGAATATTGTGAAGTAGATTAGTCCATTTCAGACCCCCAAACATACACGTACAAATGCACTTACATAAATACACTTACATAATTGGACGCATTCGGAGGTGATTGTTATGCGGGGGTCCACTGTATCTAGGTACCCGTCTCCTCTTTCATGCATATATTGAAGAAATAGACCAACCACTCCAGACCTATACCCCCACCTGCTTTTAGCATTTCAGTCTTGATTCCATCTATCCCAGCTGCTTTATCCTCTTTCATTCTATGCACTGCCTCGTGCATTTTCCCCATTCTCGTCTGGCTCTTCCTCAATTTTACAAGATGTACCTCACTGTCCCATGAATGAAATCACTGCCTCCCTTTCTTCACCAGAATTTAACCACTCAAAATATTCCTCCACCTCCCTATCTAATGTCTTCCCTCTTGTTTTTCACTGCTAAATGTTTTCAGGAAAATGAACTGATTGACGCTCTCATGGCTCCTGGTAAGATTCCTGGATCATCTGGAACTCGCAATCTACAGGACAACCTCTCGGATCTTCGAGCTCAAGTTGCAGCTAACCACAGAGTAAGTTTATTAAGAATATGCATACTTATAATGCTTCATGGAGGGAAATTCATTAAAGGTCAACTCATTAAGAGTCGCTTAAGGCTTGCACAACAAAAGGAGACCTTTCATTATTGCAGTATTTCACTAAGAGGCTTTATAAAGCTGTCTACTCGTAGCCTTACACCACCTATAGAGCCATTTTAAATAATTTTGACTTAAAATAATAGTAGGTACTGTAATCAGACAAGTATAAAACGTAGGTCTTATTAATAATTTATTGTTTAAATAAGAAAAGCAAATACTGCATAAATTCAAGGAAATCCAGTGAATTAAAAATTTTGGTATTTGTAAAACCCCTTGGTGTCCATGAGAAAAACCTTTTGTATTTCATGCTTGTTTTAGCTTTATTGTTAATAACCTAGTTTTAGCTTTATTGTAATAACCTAGTAAAAACTATTGACTGTCGCAGCCCCCAATCCTGAGGTGTCTCCTGGTGTCGCAAAATTTAAAAAAAAAAAATTTTTTCTTGTGAAATGATAGAGAATCTTTTCCCGATTGTAATGATAAAAAAAACGAAATTTGATGGAAAACTGACGGAATTATACTCTCGCGAAGTTAGCGACCTCGGCGCTGTTTACAAATCGGCGATTTCGCCCACTTTGAGCCCTATTTTCGGCTAATTCCATTGTTCCAGTTGCCCAAACTCATAGCTATTTCTTTAGAACTCCATTTTTTCTATCGATTGAGTACAAGAAACTGCCCATTTACTGATTTCAACTACTTAATACATGTAATGTGGTCAGAAATTTGCAATTTGGCCAATTTCACGAAAACTAAAAAATATGACAATTTCAAAATAAGGTCCAGAATGAACAATGCAGACATTCCTGGCTCTAAAATAACATTTTCTTTGCTCATCAGTCATGTCTCCAAGCCCCTCTGATATTACTCTTGCTTTCTATTTTGAAATTTTTATTCAAACAAAAAATAGAAGACTTACTATTATGCAGACTACTGCAATAGTGTAATAATTGTATAAATAACATCAACCCATTCATGACTGCATATTAGAATGGCTAGTTGGACATTTATTGGACAATGGCATCATTTGTTTACTTTTGAACATTGGCAAAAATCAAACATTTCCCCTACTTTGAGCTCCATTTCTAGGTTCTTTTTATAGTAAAACCAATCAAAATCACCTCTATTTCTATAATATGTTTTCCATTCTATCAAATGAGACCAAGAAAACGAGAATACAACCATAAATACTATACGAAAATAGACCACAAAGTCGGCATTTTAATTAAAAAAAACGGTCGGAGTTTTTTTTTCTCATTATGTACTGCATGCTCCAGGATTTTTTTTATATGGTGCACACAGACCCATTCTCTCACATGTGGGCCTACCAGCTTTCTCCTGCTTGATTTGAAGCCGCTAGAATTTGAGTATATATACGTCAAACACGGTACCTCGTAAGACGTATATATATGGCCGCGACAGTCAAAGGGTTAAAAAAGTTTGGCTATTTGTTATTGTTAAATCAGATGTTATGGCTGAAGGTAGTCTATAGATAGGGCAGACTTTTTAAAAAAGAAAAGTAAGCCAAGTATGTTGGAGGAAGGGTGGTAGATTCCTGGGGTATAATGAAAGAGGCTCATTGCTGCAAAGTTTTCATAAAAGTCCCATGAGAGGTATTGTACGACACAGCTTTAACAATAGCAAAAAACATAAATTTTGCATCCCCCTCACCTACCACTGAATCCAACAAGGGCAGGCACTAGACAGGCTAATGGCCCCAGGTGAGGTACAGTAAATGTATGTGCAAGTGACCATCATATAATGGCCTGAGAGTAGTCACTGGAGCAACCGGCTACATACCATCCAATACTACTGGACACTAGCCAAATACAGCCTGTCTGTTTGCCAACAAAGTTAGTTTGTTACCCATTTATGGGTCACAGCTCCATGGATAGGCTCAACTTTCAGGCGAGTGGAAAAAAAAAATACAGGTCTCTGTTTTACATCATGATTTAACACTGGTTACACAATATTTTTCACTTTCTTTTTGGGTGTGGATTGTATTAATCATTCAACTTGTCTTGATTGTATCACTAGATCTTCTGCCTCTTTTTTATGTACATATATCTTTTCACTATTTGAGTATTTTACATCCAGATTGAACCTACCATTGCTAGCTATTTTGTTTTTCTCTCCAAAAAATCAGAGTAAAACCCATGCATGTAGGCACAGTCGCACCTGGTTAATTTATTTGCATGGCTTTGTGTTATGTATATCTAAGTATATGCCAATGTGTATTTGTAATATTTTTCAGTTCGTATTCATCTTACAGTATAGTTTGTATTTACTTTCAGTAGTAAAGGAGTTAAATTTTATTTGAACATTTTCTATTTTACAGGGAATTCAACTTGTGAATGAACTAATTGATTACTACAGTTTAGATGTAGTTCAAGCATACATGAGCCACATTCAATCAAGTGCTGAACTAGCTGTTAAAGATCTCCTGAAGGAGGTGGGATCTCAAGTATTTAGAAAAAGAGGTGCTGCTTCACTTCATGCAATTGATTACTTGGATGATGGATCAACCATTGAATTGACAGTAAATATCGACATTGAGAAGGGAACAGCTGTGTTTGATTTTGAGTATGTAATATCAGTTCTTCTATCATCACAGATGTTACTATTAAAAAGTTATTAGATTTACAGAATGTTATTTTTTCTCTGCTGATTTTTTTTAATGATATTTTTGGGTAATATCCTGGGAATAACTTAGAGGATTCATTTTAAATGTGAAGCATGTAAATTTCTTCACTCATATTTGGTATATAGATGCCTGACTACCATTCACTATTATTGTTTTTAAATCTAGTAGTCCTAGATAATTTTCCATTACAGTGAACTTTATGCAAAATTTTTCACCAGATTTAGTTTTTGAATTATGTCTGGCATGTCTCACTTGAACAGTTTAAAAATTTCTTACATACGACTCATGGTTATTGTATACTGTGTATACAGAGATGTTTTCTGGGCCACCCTCCTTCGAGGTATGTATCCGATACATGCCACCACCTCGGTTGTGTGTGGTGTGTCCAGCACTTGCTGGTGTACTCTACTGCCATGATTTACTGGAAATCTTCCTGTCTACACTGAGAAAACCTCCCTGAATCTTGTGCTGAGCTCTTCAAATACTTCTGGTCATTCTTTGTGAGCTCCCCACCTTCTTCAGCCTGATTACCTGGTCTTTGACTGTTGGTTTTCCTCCTGATCTGGCTATATAGCAATGTTGGGTCAGATTTGGCTTTTGATGTGTGTGTATTTTTTGTTGGTATGCTTTGTGTGGGTTTGTTTTGCAGAAAGTGTTGACATCATCTTGGTGGTCTCCAGTGAGGTTTAGCTAAGTTACAGAGGTAGTCAACCTGTTGGGGGTTCTGTGAATAAATGCTAGATCTTGCAAATAGAAACCAGAGACAGAATATTAAAGGGAGCAAATTATAAACGGTAACAAAAATCAAAATCTGAAAACAGCTTGCCACTATTGCAAACTGTCAAAAATAGTGCTTCAAGGATGCTAGAAAGTATTTTGTCACAAAGGAAATAGTAGCATGCCATAATGATATCCCCCCTAAAAATGATAGAGTACAACAGTAAACCCTTAATTGACATGACTATGGAAAGTATAAATTCAGCAACACATGATTGAAAAAAATGGCTAATTTGATTTGCACTAAAAACTACCCATATGAGAGCCATAATTTATGAAGTGCCCAAGATTGATTCATGAAGCCCTGGGTGGCTGCACAGTGGTAATCAGTCTTTAATTTTTTTTTTTTTTTTTTTTTTTTTAAGTGGAAGGTCGGAGTTGCACCTTTGCTGCCTAAAGTAGCTTTCTGGAAGCATGGCATAACTGACACAGTAACTGGCAACTTAAGCAAACTACCTACTGTAGACAATATCATGATCATAGCCCTAAACTGTTGTATCTGGGTGCCTCTGCAAAGACAGTGTTTATGCATGAGTGATGGTTAAAGTGTTGAATGATTGAAGTTTTTCTTTCTTTTTGTGTCACCCTGCCTCAGCAGGAAACGGCTGATGTGTTAAAAAAAAAAAAAAAAAAAAAAAAAAAACTGATCCTGTAATTACAAACAGGTTATCACAGGGTGATCTCTTCCATACATACAGTACTGCTACATTCATTTATTTTGTCATTTGGCCTATATGCACATCACTTGATATCTTTGGTATATACATTGCGTTTGGCCAGTAGCTGGATAGGTAACTACATGGACTGCCTTTACTTTGGAGAC
This sequence comes from Cherax quadricarinatus, assembly GCF_038502225.1. Taxonomy (NCBI): domain Eukaryota; kingdom Metazoa; phylum Arthropoda; class Malacostraca; order Decapoda; family Parastacidae; genus Cherax; species Cherax quadricarinatus. Next base: position 25,516,133 of record NC_091339.1, read on the forward strand.
ATTCATTTGTACATTCTGTACTCACAAAGATGTGTACACAAATACACATGTGTATACATATACAAAGTTTTTCCCATTTTCTTAACAGTGGAACAGGGCCAGAAGTTTGGGGCAATTGCAATGCACCGAAAGCCATCACTGTCTCAGCTGTTATTTATTGCCTTCGCTCCATGGTTGGTCATGATATACCCCTCAATCAGGTGAGTTTTGTGTTTGCAGTGGGTTTTTGTACAGTAGCTTACTGTATATAATGGTTTGTAATAAAGATAGTCTTAGGTAGGGCTTTTGAATTCATGTGTAATAGATTATAGGTTGAAACATTATACATTTGCAGTGGGTATAATATGTGTAGTTCCTGCAAAGGGGTGCTTTGATGCCAGTGAAGGGCTCTTGATCCAAAGAATTGGAGAGCAGTGGATGCGTGATTGGAGGTAGAGGAAGGGTACAAAGATGAACAAAAATGTAAAAAGTGGAAAATAAAAAGCATAGTATATGTATATATGTAAACAATGCACGAGTGCCTCCAATGACAGGACTGAGTGGAAGCGGCTTGTATGAAGCGAATGCTTCATAATTTAAAAACTCGTATACAGGAGGGCCCTGTTTTTACTGCTCTTGGGTTCCTGACCCCATTTGATAAGAGAAAATTGCCAGCAAGTGGAAAAGAACATTTTTCAAAATCAAATGCATCTGAAATACCTAATAATGTGTTTACACTATCATATATTAAGGGCTCAGTAGAGCTAGGCATAAAAAACAGATAAAAAGTAAAATAAATACACGGTATATAACAATATTCACCTTTAAAATATGGAGCTGGTCACCCTTCCCTTTTGCAACTGTTGTGCAAACGGCGGGAAAGCAGTGAAAGCACCAAACATAATGAACAGTGGCTCAGTTGAAAACCAGCGAAAGTGTAGAACACCGAAAAGAGGGTGCCAAATACATGGGGCCCTCCTGTACTCTACATTTTTTTGCTTATCTTTGTGCCCTTCCTCTCCCTTCAGTCTCGCATCTACTGGTATACACCACTTCCTTATTGTCTTTGACTTGATATTACCCTGCCATTATTAGCAGTTATGTTCAACATTCTCCTCCTGTGAGAATTATTCCCTCTTCAACATAAAGCAGAATTTAAAAAATACAAAATAACATTTCGGAAGAAATTAAAAAAATTATAAATAGTATTTGTGCAAATTATTTATTATTTTATGTCAGTATATTTTAACTTTGCAATAAAATTTATTTAATTTCAGGGTTGTCTGAAACCAGTAACTATAAAGATTCCTCCAGGCTGCTTATTGGACCCTTCACCAGATGCAGCAGTTGTTGGTGGTAATGTGCAGACATCACAGAGAATAGTTGATGTCATTCTACATGCCTTTGGTGCTTGTGCTGCATCCCAGGGCTGCATGAACAATATAACCTTTGGTGATGAGAGTGTGGGCTATTACGAGACAGTGGCTGGAGGTGCAGGAGCGGTATGCAGTACTGTTTTGAATATTTGAAAAAGTTATATTTTTGGATACTGTAGGTGCTTTATAGGGGCATGCCAAAGTGTCGGTATTGGCTACTTTTGATGGTATCAGTACTAGTATTAGTGAAAATTGGTTTTTCTTTAGATTTTTATTGATCACAATTAAAAATATAAATTCCACAAATAAATTTTTAATTGAATATATTATGGCTTTGTTTAAAGTTTTTTATTTTCATTGTTTTTATAACTGCTGTACATTTGATTTATTTTTGTAAATCAGTTAATATTTGAAATTTTTGTGTTGTATTCATTTACCCTACTTATTTCAGGGCCCAGCTTGGCATGGCCGCAGTGGGATTCACGTTCACATGACAAATACTAGAATTACAGATCCAGAGTTACTGGAATCCCGTTACCCAGTTATTCTCAATAAATTCACTCTGAATCAAGGAACCGGCGGCAGAGGAAAGTTCAGGTTTGTTTTTATGGCACTTGTGACATCACATACGTAAGTCATGTATGAACTAAATCTTGTAATTCATATAACCTTAGATGAGATTCATTCGAGTAAGTAGTCACTCTTGGAAAATAACATTACAGTGACCTAGTGGTAACAGTGGATACTAATTACAGGGAAGGTGTAACCAGCTCCTTACATGCATCTGTAAGTCTTTCATATACAGTGGTACCTTGACTTAAGAGTGCCCCAACTTGCGAGTTTTCCAAGTTACGAGCCATTGCTTGGTTGATTTTTTGCTTTGAGTTGCGATCCAAGATCAGAGTTACGAGTGAGCTTCAGATACGCTGCCACTCGCAGGAGATACCGAGAAAATATAAAAAACCTAGATAATAACCAATGTGTAACATCCTTTCAATTTTGATACCATTGGTAGTGTCATCCTGCCAGAATGTTCTATAACGTATGCCCTAAGTAAAGAGAAACAATTCTGGAACGTGTAATACATGTTTAGCAGGCCGACTGGTTGGGTGGCCGGCTGGCTGATTTGCTTTGGCTGTCTCTATCTCCTTCTCTGTCTGTATCTATTCCTCTCTATCGCTCTGTCAATCTGCCTGTATCTCACAGGTACACATAACTACAGTTAGTGTAAATTACCTAGGATAACCCCAAAAATCCAGACAAAGTGCTATACTATATTGTAGATAGATATAAGGCATAATAAGCATGACTGGCAAGTAATACACTTTCACTTGTTCAGAAATCAGATGTGACAACTCTGCATCATGTGTAATACCTGTTGGTTCATGAGCAGCTCTCTCTGAGACAGACAAGTAGAGAGACAGGAAAACTAACACAGGCAGACAGAAAGACAGATAAGCAGAGATAAACAGACAGAGCTAGACACAGATACAGACAAATACAGATAGGCTGACAGAGCTAGACAGAAACAGAAAGACATGTTTGTGTAACAGTGAAAACTAAAGCCAAGGCAGTGCACAATCATCAGATGTCACTCCACTGCTGCACTGTCAGCAGTGGAGTGACACTCTTCTTGCACCATGCTTCAAGGAGTTTCATATATACTCCAGCATTTCTAAAACATTGTTGGGACCTGGCAAAAATCATTTCTTATTTATGAATACATTTTTCTTATTTAAAAATCCATAGCAAAAAAATTGGGGTGGTTTTTTGGGGGCTGGAATGGGATTAATGTCATTTCAATTAATTTCAATGAGGAAAATTGATTTGATATACGAGCAAATTGAGTTACGAGCTCGGTCATGGAAAAAATTAAACTCTTAAGTCAAGGTACCACTATACACTAAATAAAATACGAATGAAACATGATATCGAAGTTTAAAGGGTATGGGATAACTTACCTGTCCAACATGCCATGAAGTTTTTAAAAATGAGCTGGTAGGCAGTGCATGAAGGCTGGTAACCCATATTTACAATGTGCTTACACGTTTGTGTTGTTTGAACAAGCATATACCTACTGTGGTTATATTTCTACAATTGTTGAACATTTTTTTTTTTTTTTTTCAACAAGTTGGTTGTCTCCCACCGAGGCAGGGTGACCCAAAAAAAGAAAGAAAATCCCCCAAAAGAAAATACTTTCATCATTCAACACTTTCACCACACTCACACATTATCACTGCTTTTGCAGAGGTGCTCAGAATACAACAGTTTAGAAGCATATACGTATAAAGATACACAGCATATCCCTCCAAACTGCCAGTGTGAAAAAGTTATTAAAAAAGAATGTATAGTGAAAAATGTTTGAAGTATATAGGGTCACCATAACATCCATCATATTATGCTGAGAGCAGGGCTCGTACAGCTGAAGAAATTGTGGGGATGGTAGCTGTACAGGTAGTGTAAAAGATCGCATAACTTTTCCACTTGCATGGATATCGACAAGTAATATCAACCACTGTTGTATTTGCACAAGTTTTTATTTTTCTAACTTTTCCATTTTTTCAGCTTTTGAACATGCCTTCATTGAAAATTTTATCATAAAGAGCACTCATATTAATGAATTACAAAAATGCTAAAACAAACCAATTGTCAAAATAGCATTTTAGATAATTATATAAATGTACATGCTCATCATTTATAACCATTATAGGGGTGGTGATGGTGTAACTAGAGAGTTGGTATTTCGACGCCCTCTGACGCTTTCCATTCTCACTGAAAGAAGAGTCTTTGCACCTTATGGACTTGAGGGTGAGGAAAAACAAAGTTATTGTTTCAGTTATGTGTTATACTGAAATTAAAGAAAAATTAAAAAAATCATATTAGAAACCTGTGAAGTTAGATGGCTGTGATACCAACAAAATTGCTATGTACTATATAATCAATATTCAAAGAACATTTACCTGGTGCCTTATAAATAAATTATTTTTGGGATATATATATATGGTTCTCCATGGGGATATGGAACAGAATTCTTCTTCCTTAAGCCATATGTGTCATAAGAGGTGACTAAAATGCCAGGAGCAAGAGGCCAGTAACTCCTTCTCCTGTACATATTACTAAAGTTAAAAAGAGAAACTTTTGTATTTCTTTTTGGGTCAGCTTGCTGTGGTGGGATATGGCCGATTTGTTGAAAGAAGAAAGATTTCTATGTGGTACAAGTCACATTTAATTGGAAATGTGTGTAATTTGTTTCTGATCACTTATGGCAATGAAAGGGAGGGGAAAGGGCTAATATGTCTGGAAAAAAAAGAGGAGCTATCAAACTGTTTGCAAGTTATTAAGTTTATACACAAGTGTTTTATGGACTTTTTTCTATTTCTTATAATATATTTACACTTATCAATGAAACAAGACTGTAGTTTAATCCTTAAACTGCCAGTGGGATAAAAAGAAATTATATTAGTACCAGAATATTTATTTTTTTTCCAAAATATTGGCCTTCATTGTACATGTGTTAAATGGAAATCAGGTTTAAACATACCAAAAAATAGTTATTCAAAGTTTCTGGACTTGGTCCTCATATGGTAACATATTTGCAAACTGCAAGCTTACAGTTGCATACTATTAGTGTTTTTGGTAATTTTTTTTTTTTCAAAACGTATGTATGTGTTGGAGTGGTTGGGATTTTTGTTTAATAAATGTAGGTAGTAGGTTGGTAGACACCAACCACCCAGGGAAGTACTACCGTCCTGCCAGATGACTGTGAAACAGAAACCTGTAACTGTTTTGCATGGTGGTAGGATTGCTGGTGTCTTTTTCTGTCTCATAAACACGCTAGATAACAGGGATATCTTGCTACTCCAACTTACACTTTGGTCACACTTCACAGACATGCACATGCATATATATATATACATATATCTAGGTTTTTCTCCTTTTTCTACATAGCTCTTGTTCTTCTTTATTTCTTCTATTGTCCATGGGGAAGTGGAAAAGAATCTTTCCTCCGTAAGCCATGCGTGTCGTATGAGGCGACTAAAATGCCGGGAGCAATGGGCTAGTAACCCCCTTCTCCTGTAGACATTTACTAAAAAAGAGAAGAACAAAAACTTTATAAAACTGGGATGCTTAAATGTGCGTGGATGTAGTGCAGATGACAAGAAACAGATGATTGCTGATGTTATGAATGAAAAGAAGTTGGATGTCCTGGCCCTAAGCGAAACAAAGCTGAAGGGGATAGGGGAGTTTCAGTGGGGGGAAATAAATGGGATTAAATCTGGAGTATCTGAGAGAGTTAGAGCAAAGGAAGGGGTAGCAGTAATGTTGAATGATCAGTTATGGAAGGAGAAAAGAGAATATGAATGTGTAAATGCAAGAATTATGTGGATTAAAGTAAAGGTTGGATGCGAGAAGTGGGTCATAATAAGTGTGTATGCACCTGGAGAAGAGAGGAATGCAGAGGAGAGAGAGAGATTTTGGGAGATGTTAAGTGAATGTATAGGAGCCTTTGAACCAAGTGAGAGAGTAATTGTGGTAGGGGACCTGAATGCTAAAGTAGGAGAAACTTTTAGAGAGGGTGTGGTAGGTAAGTTTGGGGTGCCAGGTGTAAATGATAATGGGAGCCCTTTGGTTGAACTTCGTATAGAAAGGGGTTTAGTTATAGGTAATACATATTTTAAGAAAAAGAGGATAAATAAGTATACAAGATATGATGTAGGGCAAAATGACAGTAGTTTGTTGGATTATGTATTGGTAGATAAAAGACTGTTGAGTAGACTTCAGGATGTACATGTTTATAGAGGGGCCACAGATATATCAGATCACTTTCTAGTTGTAGCTACACTGAGAGTAAAAGGTAGATGGGATACAAGGAGAATAGAAGCATCAAGGAAGAGAGAGGTGAAGGTTTATAAACTAAAAGAGGAGGCAGTTAGGGAAAGATATAAACAGCTATTGGAGGATAGATGGGCTAATGAGAGCATAGGCAATGGAGTCGAAGAGGCATGGGGTAGGTTTGAAAATGTAGTGTTAGTGTTCAGCAGAAGTTTGTGGTTACAGGAAAGTGGGTGCGGGAGGGAAGAGGAGCGATTGGTGGAATGATGATGTAAAGAGTAGTAAGGGAGAAAAAGTTAGCATATGAGAAGTTTTTACAAAGTAGAAGTGATGCAAGGAGGGAAGAGTATATGGAGAAAAAGAGAGAGGTTAAGAGAGTGGTGAAGCAATGTAAAAAGAGAGCAAATGAGAGAGTGGGCGAGATGTTATCAACAAATTTTGTTGAAAATAAGAAAAAGTTTTGGAGCGAGATTAACAAGTTAAGGAAGCCTAGAGAACAAATGGATTTGTCAGTTAAAAATAGGAGAGTAGAGTTATTAAATGGAGAGTTAGAGGTATTGGGAAGATGGAGGGAATATTTTGAGGAATTGTTAAATGTTGATGAAGATAGGGAAGCTGTGATTTCGTGTATAGGGCAAGGAGGAATAACATCTTGTAGGAGTGAGGAAGAGCCAGTTGTGAGTGTGGGGGAAGTTCGTGAGGCAGTAGGTAAAATGAAAGAGGGTAAGGCAGCCGGGATTGATGGGATAAAGATAGAAATGTTAAAAGCAGGTGGGGATATAGTTTTGGAGTGGTTGGTGCAATTATTTAATAAATGTATGGAAGAGAGTAAGGTACCTAGGGATTGGCAGAGAGCATGCATAGTTCCTTTGTATAAAGGCAAAGGGGACAAAAGAGTGCAAAAATTATAGGGGGATAAGTCTGTTGAGTATACCTGGTAAAGTGTATGGTAGAGTTATTATTGAAAGAATTAAAAGTAAGACTGAGAATAGGATAGCAGATGAACAAGGAGGCTTTAGGAAAGGTAGGGGGTGTGTGGACCAGGTGTTTACAGTGAAACATATAAGTGAACAGTATTTAGATAAGGCTAAAGAGGTCTTTGTGGCATTTATGGATTTGGAAAAGGCATATGACAGGGTGGATAGGGGGGCAATGTGGCAGATGTTGCAGGTGTATGGTGTAGGAGGTAGGTTACTGAAAGCAGTGAAGAGTTTTTACGAGGATAGTGAGGCTCAAGTTAGAGTACATAGGAAAGAGGGAAATTATTTCCCAGTAAAAGTAGGCCTTAGACAGGGATGTGTGATGTCACCGTGGTTGTTTAATATATTTATAGATGGGGTTGTAAGAGAAGTAAATGCGAGGGTCTTGACAAGAGGCGTGGAGTTAAAAGATAAGGAATCACACATAAAGTGGGAGTTGTCACAGTTGCTCTTTGCTGATGACACTGTGCTCTTGGGAGATTCTGAAGAGAAGTTGCAGAGATTGGTGGATGAATTTGGTAGGGTGTGCAAAAGAAGAAAATTAAAAGTGAATACAGGAAAGAGTAAGGTTATGAGGATAACAAAAATATTAGGTGATGAAAGATTGGATATCAGATTGGAGGGAGAGAGTATGGACGAGGTGAATGTATTCAGATATTTGGGAGTGGACGTGTCAGCGGATGGGTCTATGAAGGATGAGGTGAATCATAGAATTGATGAGGGAAAAAGAGTGAGTGGTGCACTTAGGAGTCTTTGGAGACAAAGAACTTTGTCCTTGGAGGCAAAGAGGGGAATGTATGAGAGTATAGTTTTACCAACACTCTTATATGGGTGTGAAGCATGGGTGATGAATGTTGCAGCGAGGAGAAGGCTAGAGGCAGTGGAGATGTCATGTCTGAGGGCAATGTGTGGTGTGAATATAATGCAGAGAATTCGTAGTTTGGAAGTTAGGAGGAGGTGCGGGATTACCAAAACTGTTGTCCAGAGGGCTGAGGAAGGGTTGTTGAGGTGGTTCGGACATGTAGAGAGAATGGAGCGAAAAAGAAAGACTTCAAGAGTGTATCAGTCTGTAGTGGAAGGAAGGCGGGGTAGGGGTCGGCCTAGGAAAGGTTGGAGGGAGGGGGTAAAGGAGGTTTTGTGTGCGAGGGGCTTTGACTTCCAGCAGGCGTGCATGAGCGTGTTTGATAGGAGTGAATGGAGACGAATGGTTTTTAATACTTGACGTGCTGTTGGAGTGTGAGCAAAGTAACATTTATGAAGGGGTTCAGGGAAACCGGCAGGCCGGACTTGAGTCCTGGAGATGGGAAGTACAGTGCCTGCACTCTGAAGGAGGGGTGTTAATGTTGCAGTTTAAAAACTGTAGTGTAAAGCACCCTTCTGGCAAGACAGTGATGGAGTGAATGATGGTGAAAGTTTTTCTTTTTCGGGCCACCCTGCCTTGGTGGGAATCGGCCAGTGTGATAATAAAAAAAAAAAAATGTATGAGAGGGGAAGGTACCTAGGGATTGGCAGAGAGCGTGTATAGTTCCTTTATATAAAGGGAAGGAGGACAAAAGAGATTGTAAAAATTATAGAGGAATAAGTTTATCGAGTATACCAGGAAAAGTGTACGGTAGGGTTATAATTGAAAGAATTAGAGGCAAGACAATGTAGGATTGTGGATGAGCAAGGAGGTTTTAGTGGGTAGGGGATGTGTAGATCAAGTGTTTACATTGAAGCATATATGTGAACAGTATTTAGATAAAGGTAGGGAAGTTTTTATTGCATTTATGGATTTAGGAAAGGCATAGGATACAGTGAATAGGGGAGCAATGTGGCAGATTATGCAAGTATATGGAATAGGTGGTAAGTTACAAAATACTGTAAAGAGTTTTTATGAGGATAGTGAGGCTCAGCTTAGGGTATGTAGAAGAGAGGGAGACTACTTCCCAGTAAAAGTAGGTCTTAGACAGGGACATGTAATATCACCATGGTTGTTTAATATATTTATAGATGGGGTTGTAAAAGAAGTAAATGCTAGGGTGTTCGGGAGAGGGGTGGGATTAAATTATGGGGAATCAAATACAAAATGGAAATTGACAGTTGCTTTTTGCTGATGATACTGTGCTTATGGGAGATTCTAAAGAAAAATTGCAAAGGTTAGTGGATGAGTTTGGGAATGTGTGTAAAGGTAGAAAGTTGAAAGTGAATATAGAAAAGAGTAAGGTGATGAGGGTATCAAATGATTTAGATAAAGAAAAATTGGATATCAAATTGGGGAGGAGGAGTATGGAAGAAGTGAATGTTTTCAGATATTTGGGAGTTGACGTGTCGGCGGATGGATTTATGAAGGATGAAGTTAATCATAGAATTGATGAGGAAAAAAAGGCGAGTGGTGCGTTGAGGTATATGTGGAGACAAAAAACATTATCTCGTTATCCATGAAGGCAAAGAAGAGAATGTATGAAAGTATAGTAGTACCAACACTCTTATATGGGTGTGAAGCTTGGGTTGTAAATGCAGCAGCGAGGAGGCGGTTGGAGGCAGTGGAGATGTCCTGTCTAAGGGCAATGTATGGTGTAAATATTATGCATAAATTCGGAGTGTGGAAATTAGGAGAAGGTGTGGAGTTAATAAAAATATTAGTCAGAGGGCTGAAGAAGGTTTGTCGAGGTGGTTTGGTCATTTAGAGAGAATGGATCAAAGTAGAATGACATGGAGAGCGTATAAATCTATACGGGAAGGAAGGCAGGGTAGAGATCATCCTCAATAAGGTTGGAAGGAAGGGGTAAGGGAGCTTTTTTGGGTGAGGGGCTTGGACTTCCAGCAGGCGTGGGTGAGCGTGTTCGATAGGAGTGAATGGAGACGAATGGTATTTGGGACCTGACAAGCTGTTGGAGTGTGATCAGGGTAATATTTAGTGAAGGGATTCAGGGAAACCGGTTATTTTTATATAGCCAGACTAGAGTCCTGGAAATGGGAAGTACAATGCCTGCACTCTAAAGGATGGGTTCATGATATTGGCAGCTTGGAGGGAGAGAGAGTGTGTGAACAAGAGTGAAAGTGTGTGAACAAGAAAGTGTGTGTGAACAAGAAAGTGTGTGTGAACAAGAAAGAGTGTGTGAACAAGAAAGAGTGTGTGAACAAGAGTGTGTGTGTGAACAAGAGTGTGTGTGTGAACAAGAGTGTGTGTGTGAACAAGAGTGTGTGTGTGAACAAGAGTGTGTGTGTGAACAAGAGTGTGTGTGTGTGAACAAGAGTGTGTGTGTGTGAACAAGAGTGTGTGTGTGTGAACAAGAGTGTGTGTGTGTGAACAAGAGTGTGTGTGTGTGAACAAGAGTGTGTGTGTGTGAACAAGAGTGTGTGTGTGTGAACAAGAGTGTGTGTGTGTGAACAAGAGTGTGTGTGTGTGAACAAGAGTGTGTGTGTGTGAACAAGAGTGTATGAACAAAAGAGTGAGTGTGTGAACGAGAGAGAGAGAGAGAGAGAGAGAGAGAGAGATTGTGAACAAGAGAGAGTGTGAACAAGAGAGAGTGTGAACAAGAGAGAGTGTGAACAAGAGAGAGTGTGAACAAGAGAGAGTGTGAACAAGAGAGTGTGAACAAGAGAGTGTGAACAAGAGAGTGTGTGAACAAGAGAGTGTGTGAACAAAGAGAGAGAGTGAGTGTGTGTGAACAAGATAGAGAGAGAGTGTGTGTGTGAACGAGAGTGTGAACAAAGAGAGTGTGTGAACAAGAGAGAGAGTGAACAAGAGTGTGTGTGTGTGTGTGTGTGTGTGTGTGTGTGTGTGTGTGTGTGTGTGTGTGTGAACAAGAGAGAGAATGTGAACAAGAGAGAGAGAGTGTGTGTGAACGAGAGAGAGAATGTGAACAAGAGAGAGTGTGAACGAGTGTGTGTGTGTGTGTGTGTGTGTGTGTGTGTGTGTGAACAAGAGTGTGAACAAAGAGTGTGAACAAGAGAGAGTGTGTGTGTGTGTGTGTGAACAAGAGAGTGTGTGTGATCGAGAGAGTGTGAACGAGAGAGAGAATGTGAACAAGAGAGAGAGAGTGAACAAGAGAGAGAGAGTGAACAAGAGAGAGTGAACAAGAGAGAGAGAGTGAACAAGAGAGAGAGAGTGAACAAGAGAGAGAGAGTGAACAAGAGAGAGAGAGAGTGAACAAGAGAGAGAGAGAGTGAACAAGAGAGAGAGAGAGTGAACAAGAGAGAGAGAGAGTGAACAAGAGAGAGAGAGAGTGAACAAGAGAGAGAGAGAGTGAACAAGAGAGAGAGTGAACAAGAGAGAGAGAGAGTGAACAAGAGAGAGAGAGTGAACAAGAGAGAGAGAGTGAACAAGAGAGAGAGAGTGAACAAGAGAGAGAGAGTGAACAAGAGAGAGAGAGTGAACAAGAGAGAGAGAGTGAACAAGAGAGAGAGAGTGAACAAGAGAGAGAGTGTGAACAAGAGAGAGAGTGTGAACAAGAGAGTGTGAACAAGAGAGAGAGTGTGAACAAGAGAGAGAGTGTGAACAAGAGAGTGTGAACAAGAGAGAGAGAGAGAGTGTGAACAAGAGAGAGAGAGAGTGTGAACAAGAGAGAGAGAGAGAGTGTGAACAAGAGAGAGAGAGAGAGTGTGAACAAGAGAGAGAGAGAGAGTGTGAACAAGAGAGAGAGAGAGAGAGTGTGAACAAGAGAGAGAGAGAGTGTGAACAAGAGAGAGAGAGAGAGAGAGTGTGAACAAGAGAGAGAGAGAGAGAGAGTGTGAACAAGAAAGAGAGAGAGAGAGAGTGTGAACAAGAAAGAGAGAGAGTGAACAAGAGAGAGAGAGAGTGTGTGAACAAGAGAGAGAGAGAGTGTGTGAACAAGAGAGAGAGTGTGAACAAGAGAGAGAGAGAGTGTGAACAAGAGAGAGAGAGAGTGTGAACAAGAGAGAGAGAGAGTGTGAACAAGAGAGAGAGAGAGTGTGAACAAGAGAGAGAGAGAGTGTGAACAAGAGAGAGAGAGAGTGTGAACAAGAGAGAGAGAGAGTGTGAACAAGAGAGTGTGTGTGTGTGAACAAGAGTGTGTGTGATCGAGAGAGAGTGAACAAGAGTGAGAGAGAGAGAGAGAGTGAACAAGAGAGAGTGTGTGAACAAGAGAGAGAGAGAGAGAGAGAGAGTGTGTGAACGAGAGTGTGAACAAGAGAGAGAATGTGAACAAGAGAGAGAGTGTGAACAAGAGAGAGAGAGTGTGAACAAGAGAGAGAGAGAGAGAGAGTGAACGAGAGAGAGAGAGAGTGTGAACAAGAGAGAGAGAGAGAGAGAGTGTGAACGAGAGAGAGAGAGAGAGAGTGTGAACGAGAGAGAGAGAGAGAGAGAGAGTGTGTGAACGAGAGAGAGAGAGAGAGAGAGTGTGTGAACGAGAGAGAGAGAGAGTGTGAACGAGAGAGAGAGAGAGAGAGAGAGAGAGTGTGAACAAGAGAGAGAGAGAGAGAGAGAGAGAGAGAGTGTGAACAAGAGAGAGAGAGAGAGAGAGTGTGAACAAGAGAGAGAGAGAGAGAGAGAGAGTGAACAAGAGAGAGAGAGAGAGAGAGAGTGTGAACACCTGCACCTGATCACCTGCTACGCCGAAGTACGAACAGCAGGGACACATCTGTCAGAACTGGTAGAGGGCGGGGTAGAGGACGTGGAGGAGGACGTGGTGGAGGAAGACATCTACAGCCGTCTCACCCTCCACTAACACAGTTCCAGCGGCAGAATCCGAGGACAAATCTGCGAAACACAGGAGGTACAACAAATCCTAGTCCACCCTCCCAGGCACCTAGGCTGTGCTCTCGCTGTCACCGGAAGGGGCACTCTGCCAACAACTGCCTGCGAGATACCAGGTGTAACTACTGCTACAAGAAAGGACATAAGGAGGACCAGTGTCGGAAGAAAAAGGAACTTGACAGACAGGGCCACCTGTTTAGAGACCTGTTCTCAGAACAAACCAGCAGGATCTCTGAATTGGTAAACACTCTCACACGTCACCCACTTAGCTACTCCTATCCCAGCCCATCAGGTGGGATTGGGCCTTATACAAGACCACAGACCTACATCCCTGCAGCTGCCTCAGTACCCTACCTCTCTCAAGGGCAGGCACCTTACATTCCCTACACACCCACCACCTCAAGCTGACCACTTCATCATGAGGAGCCAGTCTATCAGCATCCTGTCGGCCAACATTAGAGGTTTCATTACTAATGTTGGAGAGCTCACACATAGCTTTGTGAACACTCGACGTCCCGACATGATAGCTGTTGTTGAAACATTTTTGGATGACAGGACTCCAGAAAATTTTGCAAGAATTGCTGGCTACACCTCATGGATGAGAAGAGACAGGCAAGGGCAAGGAGGTGGTGTTGCTGTGTGCTTCTCTAAAAGTGTTCATGCCCAGCACATAGATGTTGCCACCCCTACACATCTTGAAATGATGTTCTTCAAGCTCTGTATAAACACTAGTACCTCTGTACTAGCATGTGCAATGTACAGACCTCAGTGGCAACATGCAGACCCTATCAACTTCCTAATGGAAAATATTGACTCCCTTCTGCTACAACACAACTGTCAACATATTATAATTGTTGGTGACCTCAACCAGCACCTTATACAGAGGGACTTTGATGACCTTCTTGCAGTGTTTGACATGAGAAACTTTGTTGATTTCCCTACTCATATCTCTGGCTCCTCCCTTGACCCAGTAGTGAGTGATCTGGCAGAAGGCATAGTCCCACTTGTCAACCCCTCGGCTACGTTGGATCGTCTGACCACAAGGCTGTTTTTACCACACTTAAGATCCCAACAGAACGAGGTGAGGAGTCCACACGCACAACCTGGCTATGGGAAAGAGGTAATTGGCCAGCCCTTTGCTCTGAGCTCGCCACCACCGACTGGAATGCTCTTCTCCAGGGGGATGTTGACAACCAAGTGAAAGCCCTTCCACTGGACACATCCTTAATCTGCAACAAGAACACATTCCTCACCGGCAATATGCTGACCAAAGCCTACAGATCAGCCTTGGTTTGGCTTTCGTTGTAGAGAGGCTGCTACTGCTAAGTACAAAGCATGGCGAAGGTATAAGAGACATCCTACCACCTATAACAGGAACTTGCACATGCAAGCCTGTAGGCATATGGGTGATGTTCAAAGAAAAGTGGGCCATTACTAAATGGGAGGATGGACACTAAAAGAAAGTTAGCATCAGGTAGGGTAGGCTCCAAAACCTGGTGGTCCCTGGTCAAGGACAGACAAGGTTATCTGCCTGATGAACTTATTCCACCTCTAAATCGACAGGATGGGACCACCTCTACTAGTAGTCAAGAGAAGGCGGACCTCTTTGCTGAACACTTTGCTGCAAATGCAAGTTCCTGATCCAGCAAGGGACCCTCCTTGGCTAGCTGCAAGAACTGTGTTAAAACTGTCAGTGGTGACAATAAGGCAGGAGGAGGTGCATTTCTTTCTTAAATCACTTGACCAAGAAAAGGCTGTGGGCCCAGACAAGTTGAGCCCAAGATTGTTGAGAAGATGTGCAGACCAGCTAGCAGCACCTCTAACTCGCATCTTTCAGCACTGCCTAGTACAGTGTAAATGGCCCCTCATGGAAAGAGGCAAATGTAGTCCCTGTTCACAAAAAGAAGAGCAGAGCAGAAATCAGCAACTACAGACCAGTGTCACTCCTGTCAATCATAGGTAAGATCCTTGAGACAATAATCTCCAAGACAAATGACAGATTTTTTTGACTACCACTCACTACTTTGTGATCGCAATATGGCTTCAGAAGGAAGGTTACTCTGCTGCTGATCTGTTGTTAAACCTCTCCACTAAGTGGCACCAGTCACTGGATGAATCCAAAGTCAGCTGTGTGGTAGCACTGGACATTGCTGGCGCTTTTATACCGGGTGTGGCACCAGGGCCTCTTAGCAAAACTTCAAGCACTGGGAATTGCAGGCTCACGCTATGTCTCCTCAGTGATTACCTTCATGGTAGATCTCTAAGTGTAGTCCTCAATGGAACGGAATCAGCAAGGCATCCTATTGGGGCAAGCGTTCCCACAAGGAAGTGTGCTGGGTCCACTGTTATGGAATGTCTACTTCAACGACCTTCTTCATCTCATCCCAGGAATCACATGCATATGCAGACTGACTGTACACTGACATTCACTTATCCAAGAGAAGAAATGCCAGCTGCTCTAAGCTACATCAATCACCAGCTGAGAGCTATATCAGCTTGGGGAAATAGATGGCAAGTAACATTTGCACCTGAAAAACGCAAATGATGTTCTCTCTAGGCACCATGATGGTAATGCTGGCGCGTAAGTAAGGATGAATGGGACGATGTTGGCACCTGGAGAAGAAGATATCCTTGGGGTGAAATTTGACTCCAAACTAACCATGAAGAACCATGTTGTAAATCTTGCAAACAAGGCAGCCAGGAAGCTTACAGCACCTTGCCGTATCTCGCATCTGCTTGACAGTAGGGGTTGCAAGATCCTGTACGAGGCACAAGTACGCTCACACCTTGAGTATGCTCCACTTTCTTGGTTTGCCTGCCCCCTCTCATCTGCGACTGCTTGACAGAGTAGAGAACAGAGCAAGGACGTCCCTCATCTCTCGCCTGGACCCATCCTGGATAGATCTGTCATTTCAGCAGAGCCTTCAACATAGGAGGGATGTGGGTGGCCTTACTGTTATGTACAAGGCCAATATTGTCAAATACCACACTTGGATCCACTGAGGACAGCGTGAAACAAGCTTTTATGCCACAAGAGGCGGGCGAAAGCAGCAACTTCACTCTGGCTGTACCCTTCTCCAGAACATCACTCCATCTGAGATCATACATACCCAGGATGACCTAGTATGGAACACATTCGTACAGCATAATGATGTCAACGAGATAACGTCAGTTGATCAAATGAAAATGCTGGCCCACAGATGGCTCCAACTTCATCCTGTTCCCTACTTGTATGTCTCATAACAAAAATGCTTTCAAATGAGCTGATGTAGGTAACAGCTCTTAGCTTGCCAATAAAGTTAGGAATCCTTAACCTGTAAATAGCTGTCAATAAAGCTAGGGATCCTTAACCTTGTCAAACCCTGTGTACAAAGAGAGTGTGAACAAGAGAGAGAGTGTGAACAAAGAGAGAGTGTGAACAAGAGAGAGAGAGAGAGAGAGAGTGTGTGAACAAGAGAGAGAGAGAGAGAGTGTGTGAACAAGAGAGAGAGAGAGAGAGTGTGAACAAGAGAGAGAGAGAGAGAGTGTGAACAAGAGAGAGAGAGAGAGAGTGAACAAGACAGAGAGAGAGAGAGAGAGAGAGAGAGAGAGAGTGAACAAGAGAGAGAGAGAGAGAGTGTGAACAAGAGAGAGAGTGTGAACAAGAGAGAGAGAGAGTGTGAACAAGAGAGAGAGTGTGAACAAGAGAGAGAGAGTGTGAACAAGAGAGAGAGAGAGAGAGAGAGAGTGTGAACAAGAGAGAGAGAGAGAGAGTGTGAACAAGAGAGAGAGAGAGAGTGTGAACAAGAGAGAGAGAGAGAGAGAGTGTGAACAAGAGAGAGAGAGAGAGAGTGTGAACAAAGAGAGAGAGAGAGAGTGAGAGAGAGTGTGAACAAGAGAATGAGAGAGTGTGAACAAAGAGAGAGAGAGAGTGAACAAGAGAGAGAGAGAGTGTGAACAAGAGAGAGAGAGAGAGTGTGAACAAGAGAGAGAGAGTGAACAAGAGAGAGAGAGAGAGAGAGAGAGAGTGTGAACAAGAGAGAGAGAGAGTGTGAACAAGAGAGAGAGAGAGAGAGAGAGAGAGAGAGAGAGAGAGAGAGAGTGTGAACAAGAGAGAGAGTGTGAACAAGAGAGAGAGAGAGAGAGTGTGAACAAGAGAGAGAGAGAGAGAGTGTGTGAACAAGAGAGAGAGAGAGAGAGAGTGTGTGAACAAGAGAGAGAGAGTGTGAACAAGAGAGAGAGAGAGTGAACAAGAGAGAGAGAGAGTGTGTGAACAAGAGAGAGAGAGAGAGAGTGTGAACAAGAGAGAGAGAGAGAGAGTGTGTGAACAAGAGAGAGAGAGAGAGAGTGTGTGAACAAGAGAGAGAGAGAGAGAGAGAGAGTGTGAACAAGAGAGAGAGAGAGTGTGAACAAGAGAGAGAGAGTGTGAACAAGAGAGAGAGTGTGAACAAGAGAGAGTGTGTGAACAAGAGAGAGAGAGTGTGAACAAGAGAGAGAGAGAGAGAGAGAGAGAGAGAGAGAGAGAGAGAGAGAGAGAGAGAGAGAGTGTGAACAAGAGAGAGAGAGAGAGAGAGAGTGTGAACAAGAGAGAGAGAGTGTGAACAAAGAGAGAGAGAGAGTGTGTGAACAAGAGAGAGAGAGAGTGAACGAGAGAGAGAGAGAGAGAGAGAGAGAGAGAGAGAGAGTGTGAACAAGAGAGAGAGAGAGAGAGTGTGAACAAGAGAGAGAGAGAGAGAGAGAGAGAGTGTGAACAAGAGAGAGAGAGAGAGAGAGAGAGTGTGAACAAGAGAGAGAGAGAGAGAGAGAGAGAGAGAGAGAGAGGGTGTGAGAGAGAGAGAGAGAGAGTGAACAAGAGAGAGAGAGAGAAGAGACAAGAGAGAGAGAGATGTGAACAAGAGAGAGAGAGTGTGAACAAGAGAGAGAGAGAGGTGAAGAGAGAGAGAGAGTGAATAGAGAAGAGAGAGAGAGAGAGAGTGTGAACAAGAGAGAGAGAGAGAGAGAGTGAAGCAAGAGAGAGAAGAGTGAACAAGAGAGAGAGAGAGAGTGAGAAGAGAGAAGAGAGAGAGAGAGTGTGAACAAAGAGAGAGAGAGAGAGAAGAGAGAACAGAGAGAGAGAGAGAGTGTGAACAAGAGAGAGAGAGTGTGTGAACGAGAGAGAGAGAGAGAGTGTGAACAAGAGAGAGTGTGTGAACAAGAGAGTGTGTGAACAAGAGAGTGTGTGAACAAGAGAGTGTGTGAACAAGAGAGAGAGTGTGAACAAAGAGAGAGAGAGTGTGAACGAGAGAGAGAGAGAGAGTGTGTGAACGAGAGAGAGAGAGAGAGAGAGAGAGAGTGTGAACAAGAGAGAGAGAGAGAGTGTGTGAACAAGAGAGAGAGAGAGAGAGTGTGAACAAGAGAGAGAGAGAGTGTGAACAAGAGAGAGAGAGAGAGTGTGAACAAGAGAGAGAGAGAGAGAGTGTGAACAAGAGAGAGAGTGTGAACAAGAGAGAGAGAGAGTGTGAACAAGAGAGAGAGAGAGAGAGAGTGTGAACAAGAGAGAGAGAGAGAGAGTGTGAACAAAGAGAGAGAGAGAGAGTGAGAGAGAGTGTGAACAAGAGAATGAGAGAGTGTGAACAAGAGAGTATGAACAAGAGAGAGAGAATGAACGAGAGAGAGAGAGAGAGAGAGAGAGAGAGTGTGAACAAGAGAGTGTGAACAAGAGAGAGAGAGAGTATGAACAAGAGAGAGAGAGAGAGAGTGTGTGTGAACAAGAGAGTGTGAACAAGAGAGAGAGAGAGAGAGTGTGAACGAGAGAGAGAGAGAGAGAGAGAGTGTGTGAACAAAGAGAGAGAGAGAGTGTGTGAACAAGAGAGAGAGAGTGTGAACAAGAGAGAGAGATGTAGACAGAGAGAGAGATGAACAAGAGAGAGTGTGAACAGAAGAGAGAGAGTGTGAACAAGAGAGAGAGAGAGAGTGTGAACAAGAGAGAGAGAGAGAGAGAGTGAACAAGAGAGAGAGAGAGAGAGAGAGAGAGAGTGTGTGAACAAGAGAGAGAGAGAGAGTGTGTGTGTGAACAAGAGAGAGAGAGAGTGTGTGAACAAGAGAGAGAGTGTGTGAACAAGAGAGAGAGAGAGAGTGTGTGTGTGAACAAGAGAGAGAGAGAGTGTGAACAAGAGAGAGAGAGAGTGTGAACGAGAGAGAGAGAGAGAGAGAGAGTGTGTGAACAAGAGAGAGAGAGAGAGAGAGTGTGAACAAGAGAGAGAGAGAGAGAGAGTGAACAAGAGAGAGAGAGAGAGAGAGAGAGAGAGTGTGAACAAGAGAGAGAGAGAGAGAGAGTGTGAACAAGAGAGATAGTGTGTGAACAAGAGAGAGAGAGAGAGAGAGAGAGAGAGAGAGAGAGAGAGAGAGAGAGAGAGAGAGAGAGAGTGTGAACAAGAGAGAGAGAGAGAGAGAGAGTGTGAACAAGAGAGAGAGAGAGTGTGAACAAAGAGAGAGAGAGTGAACAAGAGAGAGAGAGAGGAGAGAGAGAGAGACGAGAGAGAGAGAGAGAGAGTGTGAAGAGAGAGAGAGAGAGAGAAGAGAGAGAGAGAGAGTGTGAACGAGAGAGAGAGAGTGTGAACTAGAGAGAGAGAGTGAAATAGAGAGAGAGAGAGAGAGAGAGAGAGAGTGTGAAATAGAGAGAGAGAGTGTGTGAACAAGAGAGAGAGAGTGAACAAGAGAGAGAGAGTGTGTGAACAAGAGAGAGAGAGTGAACAAGAGAGAGAGAGAGTGAACAAGAGAGAGAGAGAGAGAGAGAGAGTGAACAAGAGAGAGTGTGTGAACAAGAGAGAGAGTGTGAACAAAGAGAGAGAGTGTGAACAAAGAGAGAGAGTGTGAACAAAGAGAGAGAGAGAGAGTGTGAACAAAGAGAGAGAGAGAGTGAACAAGAGAGAGAGTGTGAACAAGAGAGAGAGAGAGAGAGAGAGTGTGTGAACAAGAGAGAGAGTGTGAACAAGAGAGAGAGTGTGTGTGTGTGTGTGAACAAGAGAGAGAGAGAGAGTGAGTGTGAACAAGAGAGAGAGAGTGTAAACAAGAGAGAGAGAGAGAGTGTGTGAACAAGAGAGAGAGAGAGAGAGTGTGTGAACAAGAGAGAGAGAGAGAGAGAGTGTGTGTGTGTGTGTGTGTGTGTGTGAACAAGAGTGTGTGTGAACAAAGAGTGAACAAGAGAGAGTAGGGGTTATATAAACCAAGGTAAGGAATGTATGTATTGTTAAAAAAAATTACAGTAATATTTTTATTTAATGGCAAATATCTTATGTTCTTATAATTTTTCCATTTGTATTCTGTAGAAAAAAGTAAATATATATATTCTTTCAGTTTGATACTTACTATAAAAAACATTGTTTAATGAATCAGGTGGTGGTGATGGACAAAGAGGAAATAATCTGTTGATTCGTAAGTGCGGTCGTGTAATTCGTCTAGGTTCAAAAGCATCGGTGAAAGTTGAAAAAGGAGTGAGTATAAAATGTCTAATTATAATGCTTTTTTTTTGAGTTTATTGCATTATTTTTATACTTATAACTTGGTATTTTTTTTCTTTGATGCAAACTGTAAATTTATTTATCCATAATTAGGATATGTTCCGGTTATTGACACCTGGAGGGGGAGGTTATGGGACTCCCAGTGATTCTGACATACCTTCCAATGAGTGCCTTGAACCACCTTCCAAGAGGCAGCGGCAGATTGAAAAAGGAAGTGTTTATGAATATAAAAGGACACAAGAAAGTGTATGATAACACTTTGTATATGTTTAGGAACTTTAATAGTTGTAGTCTTGTAAGCACTGCTGTTAACCCATTTGTTATTTTAATTACTTAATGGATAAAAAATGTAATAAATAAAAAATGCCCACAACAATATACTGTAACTTGTAACTAGAACTTCAAGCTAAGAAAAGATTTCACTGGGCCTTACTCATTGTCCATTAACTGTAAATCCTTGATTCTTCCAGGTGACATTTCCCTTCCCTTCATCCCCTGAAGCTGAATCATAAGTAGTGGGTTGTGCTTGGGTGACTTCAACACTTCCTTCCAAGCACATGACATGAATGAAGGGCCCAGCATTTTTTTTGGTTTAATTGGTGTGGATAGTTTATTAAAATCCCAGCACTGGATGATTCCTCAGCAGGTTTAGCAATTTTTCCTTTGAATAAATATTGACCACATGGCACAGGGGTACCATGGACACAACTGTCCATCACAAGAACCCAGAAGGCACTTCAGATGCAGCCAGTTGCTTTAGGGGATCTCAAGACATCCGACTTTGAGGGGCAAGGTCAGCATAATTTTTGGTCTCATCGACCAGTCTACCAGGGTGGTGTATTACTTTGGACATAGCATTGTGCTAGGTGCCTTCCATTCACTGTACTTTAATATGGTCACTGTATAATGTAGGGAGGTACATAGAGAGGATGAATCAAAATAAGATGAATAGG
>NC_091339.1:25544932-25709932 GCF_038502225.1 Cherax quadricarinatus
TCAGAATGCATGTTCATATACCAAACTTTGTGGCATATAATTTGACCCCTCAATCTCCACATCCTATATGATGGTCAGGCTTGAGGATCTTGGTACCCCCTGGTTAATCACTCCAAATAAGGGTGGCTCAAAAGGAAAAACAAAAGTTTCTCCTTTTACATTTAGTAATATATACAGGAGAAGGGGTTACTAGCCCCTTGCTCCTGGCATTAAAAATTTTTTTGTTAATGTCCAGGGTTTATTACCTGGACCTCAGCAATGAGTCACTCCTCTTGCCGCTGGGCAACGGTGACCAGTATATATATAGTATATATTTATTTTACATGATGGTAGGATTGCTGGTGTCCTTTTTTCTGTTTCGTGAACATGCAAGATTTCAGGTATGTCTTGCTAATTCTATTTACACATAGGTCACACTACATATACATGTACAAGCACATATATACACACCCCTCTGGGTTTTCTTCTATTTTCTTTCTAGTTCTTATTGTTGTTTATTTCCTCGTATCTCCATGGGGAAGTGGAACAGAATTCTTCCTCCGTAAACCATGCGTGTTGTAAGAGGCGGCTAAGATGCCGGAAGCAAGGGGCTAGTAACTTCTTATGTATATATTACTAAGTGTAAAAGGAGAAATTTTCGTTTTTCTTTTTGGACCACCCTGCCTTGGTGGGATACAGCTGATTTGTTGAAAAAAAAAATATATACATACAGTGGAACCTTGGCTTAAGAATTTAATCTATTCTGTGGACTTGTTCATATGCTGGGTCAGTTTTCCTCATTTAAATTAACTGAGATGCAATTAATTCGTTCCATCTGAATTCCTGCTCTCAGGAGGCATGACAAAATAACCCTATTATCAACCCTACGGCTTATTTATCTGTCACAATTCATCTATGACATAATAAACAATATAAATAACATAGAAACCTGATATACACTCTAGAATGAATAAAATGTCATTACGTGGACAACGGAGGGAGGAGGGTTGTGGTCGTGAGTGGTCGCGCATTCTCGCTATGAAAACGTCAGAGGTATTATTGTAAGAGAAAACAGAGTTTGTGAGGCTGAATTAGATCTGGTGTACATACGACATTTACATACCTTGGAGAAGAAATGCAGAGCAGCATATCCTGTCGGGAGTTCACACTTTTCTTAAGAAGTGCTATGTACGATTTTTATGTTTATCTCACTACACTACGTATCTCCTGTGAGCTGTGCTGTATAGCCCTTGTGGCTTAGCGCTTCGTTTTTGATTGTAATAATAATAATCCTGTGAGCCGTTTCTCTGACAACCGTGTCAACAGCAGCTTTTCCATCTTTTCATTGACAGAGGTCCGCTGCTTATAAATTACTGTAACGCCCTTTGCTGGCGCTATGGCCTTTATAGACTCCTTATGCTTTAGTATTGTATACATATAGTAGAGGGGCTACGATTATACTTGCCAAGTCCTCAACCCTCGTACCTAGTCTGTGCTTATCAATGCTTTCTTGCTTTAATTCCATGTAAATTGTCCTCTTTTTCTTCTTGGCACTGTCCTTTGCACTTGCTTTCTTAGGACCCATGATTAGAAGAAAAAATCTGGCGAATTAACTGCACGAAACGTAAGGAAGTCATGAGAATTCCTTGCACCACGAGGGTAGCTCCGTAAGCACGTGCACTGGTGACCATTGTGGTGTTGTCAAACTAAATTATACGCAGTACATACATAGTATTATTATAATAATTGTTATTGTACTATTACGTATATTATTATTACGTATTATTATTATGTACGTATTATAATAATTATAATAATAATACTATATAATAACAGTAAGGAGAAACTTCAAAAGGCTGCAGTAGTTGGTACCACCATCAGCAAAACATTGGTAACCACTAGACTTAAGTAGTCTATTAGTACATGTATTAGGTTAAGTCTTCCCAAAATGCCTCGGCATGATAGTGGCTTTCTTTGCTAGTGTCATATTATATGTAAACACACATTGTAACCTTTGCAAAGAAAAAAATATTTATTTATTTAAGGAACCTCCTTTGAGGGGTAAGTTCACATCCTGAAATTTCCTTCGTATCCAGAAGCAAAAAATCGACCAAATGACAATTCGTATCCTGAAAAATTTACATGGTGGAGCGTTCATAAGCCGAGGTTCCACTGTATATGGCATATTACATAAATAATTCCATTTAGCTAAGAAAATATTTTAAAAATGAGAAACAGGGAATACTGTATTTAGTAAATGACTGATAATTTTTCAACCTACTGGCAGTGGTCAGACACACTAGTTGTCATAGGTGTTTACAGATGTCCCTCCAGGAACCAGTGTTACTGGTATATTTAATGTATCAGCATGTAATAGTTCCTTTTAAAATAAAACAAAGCTTCCATTGTGGCAGACACATTGGGTGAAAAACTCTTGGAATGCTGTGAAAACTGAGAATTACAAAATCATTCAAAAAATGTGACATTTGTATGTAATGCTCTAGATGACACTGAAGATGCTCTTTTATGTAACAGTAGACATTGATTCTGACATAAATAACAATCCCAAAGAATGCAATGGAAATATTTATAGCCAGGATTATTATTATTATAATCAAAAAGAAGCGCTAAGCCACAAGGGCTATACAGCGCTTTTATAGCCAGGAACTAGAGGAGAATGACAGCCAGGAATTGGAGGAGAATGAAAGCAATCATGATTGTTAAGGATTTGAAAGTCTCTGCTTCATCAACCTCCTTTTCACTTTTAAATTTCCCAGAGACCAAATAAGTATTTCCTAGTATCCAAGTGACTGACTGTCTATTTTCACCTTGCATTAGTATCCTCTTATCTAGTCCTCTTAATTCAAATAGTCTATCTTCATCAATTCTTTTTTAAACCGTGTTCATTATTGTTGCCTAGTCCTCTGCAAAGATCATCAGGTTCAGTTCCTTCAACCTTTTTTCTTGTAATTTATTCTTCACTTCAAGAGACTAGGCTGGTTGCAAAGAATAAGACCTTTTCAAGCTTTTTCATATATTTCACCAAGTGGAGGTTCCATGCTGAGTCCATATATTTAATGATCGCCCTAAAATATGCCATGCAAAAAGGTTTGAAGGATTTTTCTTCAGTCCTGAATGTTATTCTGAGGTTTGTGTGCACTAAGTCACATATTTGATGCAATATTTATCCCAAGTCCCTTTTTCTTGTCTGATATAGTATTTGCAGTTTCTCTTCCTAGACTGAACCTCCAGTCTGTATTTGTTTGGATTAAACTCGAGTAAGCCACGTGTTGGACCACATCTGTAATGTGTACAGATCTTCCTCAAACAAAACTGTTCTCTCCCATTTTCATCCCTTTTTACTGTACAAATATACTACTCGATTATAATTCGAGGTATAAGTTCAATGTTTTTGCAGAAAGTAGGTCAATTTATTGGTGATACTTATGAGGAGTTGAAATCTCTAATCTTTGCATAAAGGAGAATTGCAGTAGGCCTACTAGCTATGCTAAGTAGGTCTTGTAGTTTCACACACATTCCACAACTATGTCACATCCGTGCTTTCCTGTATATGACCGTCAGAATAGGGAAGCACTACATTAAGCCTACTGGTCCATGATCTAGGCACTGCAACTCTCACCTACCCATTTCATTCAGCTAGAGCAAATGCCAAACATTGCTTTCTTATACCTTTTAAATTATTATTATAATCAAAAAGAAGTGCTAAGCCACAAGGGCTATACCTTTTAAAAAATATATTTGATTAATTTTAGTCATTTGGTTCGAGTTGTCTTGATTAGTTACATTCAGCACTTTCTATCATAATATGTATAGTATATATGCACGTGCATGCAAGACAAGCCATGGGTGGGTGGAAATTGCAAGCTCAAGTACTTTCACACTTCTCGTCACCAGAAGAGAGATACTGGTGGGTGCCACTCTATCATACTCTGAAAAAAACTTTCCCTCATTTCTCCTGTTGCTGTCTTTACAATGTTGCACAGCTCCTGATGATGCACTGAGAAATGTGAAAGTGTTCCACATTTTCACCATGTTTGGTGTTTTTACTGCTTTTCCACCGTTTTTGTAAAACGGTTGTGTAAGGGAAGGGCGACTGGCAAAGTATTGTATGTACTGTATATTTTTGTTTTTTCTTTATTTTTATGTCTAGCTGTATTGAACACTTAATATATGATAGTTTAAACACATTATCAGGTGTTATAAGCAATTTAATAATAAAAAACCACTCTTTTTCCATCCACTGGCAATTTTTGCTTACTGTATAGGGTTGAGAACCTAAGAGCCTTGTAAATGGGGCCCTCCTGTATACAGTGGAACCTCAGTATATGACCAGCTCCCTACTCGAACAAAGCTCGGCACTTGACCAACAAATACGACCTGCCAGAGCTTTGCTGTAAACTATTTTGCGTTTTTTTTTTTTTCACATTTTTTGGTGTTCTTTGGTATTTGTATAAATAAGTCACCATGGGGCCTTTGAATATTAGTGATAACAGCCAACCAAACAGAAAACTGGTTGGGAAGAACTTGTTCGATACTCAAACGGAGCAGCACTCGAACATCCTTCTGGAATGAATTAAGGTCACATACCAAGGTTTCATTGTATATGTAAATCTCTCTCTCTCTCACAAACACACACACACACACACACACACACACACACACACACACACACACACACACACACACACACACACACACACACACACACAGTCCCTCAAAACTGTTGTATACTTGTACAAGAGATATAAAAGTCAAAAGTTGATTTATACACTAGATCAACCAGTGCTTGAGCTTGTACATTCTCAGCAAGTGCATGTACAACTCGATTGTTTCTAGTAGTTCATTTATAGTTTGAATCAGTAGTGCTCCTAGCACTGATCCTTGTGAGACTCCATGATTTTTCATCCCATATTGTTACTCTGTCATCTATTTGTCCAGTACTCCTGATCCATTGAAGGACTCTACATTTTATTCCTGCTTCTCCTAATTTCAAGACTAGTTTCTGATGTGGCACTGTCAAATGCTTTCCTATAGTCCACCTATCCTTGTCTTGTTATCTCTGAATGTCATAAATCTCCTGCAAGTTTGTAAGACAGATTTCCCATTCCAAAAACTGTGCACATTTTCTCTAGAAAAACTTCAGATGCTCCAATACACTTTTTCTTACAATCTCCTCTAAACCTTTTGATAATTTGCATGTTAAAAATACTGGCATGTAATTTTGTACATGTGTGTATTTCATTTGTGTGTGGGGGTGTGCTTGCATGTGCTCACTTATGGTTGCAGGGGTCAGGTCTCAGCTCCTGGCCCTACCTCTCAACATGTCACTTGCCAGATTCACTCTTAGCCTTATCATACCTGTTTTGAAAACTATGCATGGAGTCTGCCTCCACCACTACTTCATCAGGGTCATTCCTGACAGTGAGGTTACTTCCTAACATTCCTGTGGCTCTTTGTGTCTATAACTTCCAGCTATACCCCCAATTACTTTTCTCCACCTTTCAAACATCCTATCCTTGTCTACCCTATCAATTCTTCTTTAGTATTTTGTATGACTTTATTATGTCTCTTGGCTATATGCCTCGTAGCTCATGCCCCATAACTCTGGTAGTCTTTTTTTGCTTGCCTCTTCACCAGTCATAACATGCTTTTTCAGGTGTGGGCTCTGTGCTACATACTCCAAGATGGGCCTGACATTATTTATCATAGTATAATGCCACTCGCATCAGCCAAATAACCTCTGTAGCCAATGCTTCTCTCGCAAATCTAAGAGTAGCCTTCAGGAATCTCGAAAAGGACACTCCAGGTCCTCTAAACAACATACATTAGGCCCGTCTTGGAGGATGCAGCATCAGTATGGAACCTACACCTTAAAAAGCATGTTCAAAAACTGTTAGGATATGCAGAATTATGCAACAAGGCTTGTTCCTCAGCTAAGGCACATGAACTATGAGGAGAGGATGATGGAACTGAACCTAATATAATTGGAGGACAGAAGAATCAGGAGACACGTGATAACATACAAAATACTAAGGGCAATTGATAAGGTAGACAGGTATAAGCTATCTGAGGGGTGAGAAACAAGAACTCTGGGACACTGTTGGAAGTTTAAGGTACACAAGCTACAGGGATGTTAGGAAGAATTTCTTCAGTCTCAGAGTGGTTGGTGAGGAAGTGGAGGCAGGCAGGCTCCATACATAGTTTTAAGAGTAGGTATGATAAGTCCCATGAGGCTAAAAGGGAGTGAATCTGAAGACTGGCAAGTTAAGAGGCAGGGCCAGGATCTGAGCATTGACTCCTGCAACCACAAACAGGAGAGTACACACACACACACACACACACACACACACACACATACATGCATTCCCCTACTTGCTTGTGTGTGCTTACACAGAGGTACACATTCATGCACATCAGTGTGAACAAATGCTCATGCACTTGCATACACTAATGTGCAAACACCAATATCTCATGTTAATGGCTTTTTCTGAATCAGTATAGCATATAACAATAGATCATTTACTTTGTTAACCATCTTAAAACTACAAATAGCCCTTATTTTCTTTTTGTGGCCAAGACATTAGCTACAGTTATGTTGGAGGAGGTTGACGAAAATCATACTTTTGTACAATATTAACCTAACTATTCAGTGCCACAAAAGAAAATACTTAGCATTAACTTTGCACTTATGATCTCTTGTATCAAAATCATTATCTTACATTTTGTAATATGTCATAATGTAGTCACTATATGCATTCCTTTGTGTAAGTTCTATCTGTTAACTATATACGTACACTAAATACATTTAAGAGTATTTACTGCCTGAAAATGCTTTTGTATGTGGACAAATAGTTACAACCTAACATGATAATACCAAAAGCTTATGTAGACCAACATTAATATGTTTTGAAAAGTAAAAATATTTCTGTGTAGGGTTTAGTATACTCCTGAATCACCTATCAGATTTTCTTCTAAGCCACCAGTTTTGAACTACCCTACCACTTTTTTTTTTTCTTGCTTTTTTGACTAATAGTTCCTTCTTTGTGCTTTTATAGCTGGCACCGAGAAGATAGTGATCTAAGTGGTTCGTTGATCCCCATACAGAAATGTTTTTCATTCTTCAAAACGTCTTATTCTGTATACTGGTTCTGATAAACCACTCTCGATTCATTCAAGCAGTACCCTTAATCAGAGGAGCAGCTGTAATAAGAAGTTGGGGATTTCGTTGTTTTGTGGCACCTATTAATTATAGGTATTTTTCAAGAACTGGTACATAAAATATTAAGTCTGGATACCAAAATAGGATTATTTTTTTAGACCCTGATAATTATTATACAGTATTTAAAAAATAAGAGTAGCTAAACTCATGCAGGGCATACAGTACTGTATTGGAAGGGGGTAAAGGGTTACTTGGACTGCAAAATAAGTTAGTTAACGCAATAAGTTAGTTTCATTGTAACCCGAATCTTCATAGAGGCATCAGGCATTTCTACATGTCCATGTGCAAGTCTTGTCCAAAACAATCGTGTGAATACAGGTTCCCATTTAAACAATTCAAAGCATTGCCCATGTGGAAACTTGTTCTACAAAATACTCTTTTTCTTTGCTATTGTCATAAGCATTTTACTTAAGTTCTGATCACAACAATGTTACTATAAAATCACAAGAAAAATTATAGGTTAAATGATTGGAATCTTCAAAACAAGAGATGGCAAGCTGATAATACTTAGTGACTTGTACCCTTTTAGACTGGAATATTTCTGAACACTAATAACCCATGTTAGGGCAGGTGAAATTGCAGATCTGGAGAATGTTTAGAAAATTTTTACTGCCCTTATAAATTCAGACATCAATTTTACTGGGAATGCCTTAAGCTTCTTCAATTGTAATTCCTGAAATATGAGCAAGAGAAATCCATCATAATTTACACCTGGGAAATTAGTCTCAAATCCTCACACCAAAATTGTTCCCTATGAAAGCAAGACTTGGCAGACAGTGCACAATACCCTTAATGAGGAGCAGGGGTGCAGTAGGTACAGAGGTAACTCAGTAAGTGTAAAAAGACCAAGTTTTTTCAACACTTCATAATTTGTAAGGATAATTACCAATGTACATTTAGTCGACGAAGTAACTTGATAAGTTAACATGCAGCCAATCAACACATGAAGATTGGCTCATGTGTTGACAGACTTTATGCACATTTACCTAATATGTATTACAAGTTATATACACCATGAGATGTATGGCTCTGTATGTATTTTAGGGATTAAAGTATTCTTTAACTGGTAGTGAGGTTACTTGTAGCTTTAATAAACCTGGTTTAATTGATAGGCTTTAAACCCCATGAACTAATACATTTTTATATATATTCTGATGAGGCCCCCCCCCCTCTTTCTGTACTGAAAATAACAGTGCATGTACGGTATATGTGGTGGAGTATACATTTCAATCTATATAAACTTTAGATTATTTTAATTCTCATAGGCTCATATTTTGGACTATTGAATATGCAGCCTTAACAAATCCTGTGTAGTCAATATGCTTAAAACCCAATCAACCCAATAAAAAGCAAGATTTAACACTGCACTCAGTATTTACTGTTGGGCAGTGCCAGTGCACAACAGTAAATACCTAATGTAACTCAGTACTTAAAATAAATACATCATACATCAAAGTATATTTCAACTTGCAATTGATTCTGTTGGGGCAGATCTGTTATACTGACTTTGTGAACTAGAAGGTACATAGAAATAATTCAGAAGGGTGAAGTTGCTTGTGTTCATTCATTGTTATAGACCAAACTAATTTTTCAGATTGGAGCATAAATTGGCATCTTTCCCCCATCACCACCACTTGCTGATGGTGGGTGCATAACCAGCTCATCTTAATTTTCTGTCACCTTTGTTATATCATGTTCCTACACTCAACATGATGTAACACCAGCACCTGGATGAGGATACAGGTACTATTACCAATCTCAAATGTTCCTACTCTCATCATGATGCAGATACATCTTGTTCATAGAACATGATGCATTGACGAAGTACGCTGTATACATAGTGCCTCCAGACATTTTGCAAGAGGAAAACAACATTATTGGGTAAGTATCGTCTTTTATTTGATTTGCACTGATTTTTTTTACCTTGTGAATTTTTCCTTGAAAAATTCTCAATTTTCATAATTGGTATCTTTGGACAAATCAAAACTTCAGACTGCCTCCTGTCTTGATCAAACTGAACTTAGTGGTCCTCTTTAATAATAATAATCACATAGGAAGTAAAACTACTTTAACTACCGGTAAATTTTTCACATTGCACAATTCATATTTGTAATTAGTTCATTCTCATTGGTGACAAGTGTCAGTAAACTTAACCAAAAGGGAAAACAGTCCCACCATTTGGTTTTTATGCAAGATTCCTGTGGGAAGAATGGCACTTTTCCACAGAAGAGGCCTCTCTCTTGGCACAAAGCCCTACTAAAGTGACCCAGCATTGTGGAAGCCTATAATTAGAGTAGCAAACCCTGGTGAAGCTCTGTAGATTTTCCCCCCTTAAGGGAAGCACCTTGAAGTCAGCAAGAGGCTCATACACAGGAAACTGAACCTGGCCTCTCCTTCCTTGGATTGAACCTAATTTTCTCCTGGGCTCAGGCATATGATTGTTGATATTTAGTATTTACCTCATGATTGTAATACAGTAATATGTTAGTTTTGAGACAGGAAGATATTGCTACAGCAAATTCAAGGCTTTCACTTTAGATCTTTGAAAGGTATTCCATCAGTAATCATTCATAACATGTCTTCAAGATGCATTTTTTTTTTTTTTAAACATGAGCCATCTCCCACTGAAATTAAGGAGACCCTAAAAGAGGGTACCCATTCACCATCATTCATTTAATAGCTGTCTTGACAAAAATGCAAAGATATCAGTTCAAAAGATCTTCTGAACTGCAACATCCTCACCCCCTCCTTCATTTGGAGGGTCATTTGAATTGTGATGTCTGAGTACTTCTGACAAGACAGCTATTTAATGAATGATAAATGCCTTTCATTTTTTGGGGGGGTCATCCTACCTCAGTGGGAGATGGCTAGTGTTTGGGCAAAAAAAAAAAAAAAAAAAAGTATCTTGAGAATATGTTGTAAAGACCTATAGGAAAAGTCCTTGACTTTGCTGTAGAAGGCAGAGAATCTTTCAAATTTGATTATTATTACACTTGTGGAGAAGCAACTAAACTCATAATAGTCATACAGCACCTAGAGAATGGAAAGCAATCAGGTTTGATTTAAGGAAGGGGAGGACAAGTCCAATTACTTGATTCAAGAGCCTCTCGTCAGCATCAAGGGGCCTTTGAAAAGCTTTAAAATTTCATCTTGCTTAGATCACTAAATTTATTTTAAGCATCCTGATCACCTGACCAGTAAACATTTATCAGTGAATTAAAGGACAGGTTCACCCTACGCGGTGTGGATGAGAAAATAAATCGAAAAATATGGAAAATGAGTAATGTTTACAGAAAGATATTTTAAGAATCTGGCAATATTTTGGTGAATATCAAAAGCATACTTTTCTTTCTTTTTTTCTTTTTTTTTTTTTTGGCATGAAGACCAGGTATATTACATTATTTAATTTCACCAGATATTCGGGTTAGGCTTGTTCTATCAGCTGCGAGTGTCCAGTCACTCACGGTGCCACTATGCAGCTGCTTACTGCCAAGCTAGTAAATATTTTTTCTCTCATTTGTTGGTTGGCCAATCTTATTGAAACTTTGTCAATTATTATTTCATATGCTTCTGAAAGTACACCAAAAAGAAACAAAATCAGATGAAAAATAAAAAAAAGTTCACCTTGTAGAGCAAACCTGTCATCCATGAATTATAGTTCAGCATTTTTCATCATTTTTGGCCAGATTTTCAAAATTCATTAAAATCATACCAGGCATACTATTTTCTATGCTGATTCAGGATATACACTCGAAAATGTAAAATGAGATCATATTAGCATCATACAAGGCCTTAATTTCCACATAATTCCTAATGGAGGAAACTAATATTTTCATTGAGATTATTCATTACGGAAAATAACTAGAAATCATTAAAAATACTTAAAAATGGGAAAAATAACTGAAAATACAGTTTTAGCATGATACAAGGCTGTTTTCCCTCATCTGTTTCTTCCCTGTCCGAGTTGCCTTTTACGGCACATTTAACTTGCATAACCATCTATATTATTATTATAATCAAAAAGAAGCGCTAAGCCACAAGGGCTATACAGCGCTGCAGGGTAGGGAAGGAAGCAAGGGAATTGGATGGCAGGAGGGAGGGGGGATGATCAGCAGGTTACAGAAAACAGCGGGGCAGGGGATAGTACGGGGGTAGAGGGTAGCAAGAGATACAAGTAGAAAGGGCTGAAAGTATCAGAATTTGTGAAGTAAGTCAGTCGTTGTCAAAAAGTCAATAAGAGAGTCCGGATGAAAGGTGGGTCCATCAGCGAGAAGGGAAGGTAAAGAGAGAGCAGCGGGGCGAAGACGACGACAGAGGTAAATTCTGCGTGCTCGTTGATAAAGTGGGCAGTCCAACAGAATGTGGCTGACTGATAATGGAGCTTGGCAATTCTCACAGAGAGGAGCAAGACGCCTCTCCATGAGATATCCATGAGTAAGACGAGTATGGCCAATGCGAAGACGGGAGAGAGTAGTCTCCCAACCTCGACACTGGTGATAAGAAGACGGCCAGTAACCTATACTCGGTTTAATAGACTGAAGTTTGTTGCCGAGCATAGTAGACCAACGTTGTTGCCAACGGGTGTGAAGGTGGGAAGATATTACAGCAAAATAGTCCGTACATGGAATACCTCTATAAGAAACTGGTAGGTCATGTACTGCTGACCGCGCAGCAGTGTCTGCCTGTTCATTGCCCTGTACGTCAACATGACCAGGGACCCAACAAAAAACAATATCTTTATGCTTAGTAAAGATGCGGCGTAGCCAAAGTTGGATACGGAGGACTAAGGGGTGAGGTGTATCAAATTTTTGAATAGCCTGTAAAGCACTAAGGGAGTCTGAGACAACCACAAATGATGACACAGGCATAGATGCAATACGGATAAGTGCTGTAAGGATGGCATATAATTCAGCAGTAAAAATACTAGCTGAAGATAGTAAATGCCCTTGTACGACGCTGTCCGGAAACACTGCTGCGAATCCTACGCCGTCAGAAGACTTAGAGCCATCTGTGTACACAGCAATGGCATGAGAATGAGAGTGAAAGTGGTCAAGAAAAAGAGAGCGGGAAGCGACCGTAGACAGTTGGGCTTTCGAGCAAGGGAGGGAGAAAGAACAGACTCGAACAGCTGGAACTTCCCAGGGGGGTAGGGAAAAGTGAGATGCTACATGTACATAGAAAGGTGGTAGTTGAAGAGAAGACAAGAGCGAATGAAGGCGAAGAGAGAAGGGACGGAGTAAGCAGGGGCGGCGAACAAATAAAGAATGTCTACTAATATCAGTGACCATTCTATAAATGGAAGGATTGCGGAGATCATGAGAGCGTACATAGTAGCGCAGGCAATGGGCATCACGGCGATCGGATAAGGATGGAACGTTCGCTTCTGCATAGAGGCTTTCGACAGGGGAAGAGCGAAAAGCACCAAGGCATAAACGTAATCCTTGGTGATGAATGGGGTTAAGGCTAGAGAGAGTAGCAGGAGATGCCGCTGAATAGATCTGGTCACCATAATCAAGTTTCGATAAAATAAGGGTGGAATGTAGGTGAAGGAGGGTTCGACGATCAGCTCCCCACGAAAGATGAGCAAGGGTTTTAAGAAGGTTCAGCCGGCTGTGACAAGTTGCCTTCAGAGAGGTAATGTGAGGTTTCCAGGATAACCTACGATCAAAGAGGAGGCCCAGAAACTTGACTGTATCACGTTCAGGGATACGTGAGCCATAGAGGTACAAAGGATGATCAGAGATGACAGAGCGTCTAGTGAAAGTGATTTGGTGGGTTTTAGTGCTGGAAAATTTAAACCCATGTGTGGTGGCCCAATTGGAAACACGGTCGACTGCATGCTGGAGAGAAACTGTAAGGAGGTGACAGTCAGCGCCTGCACAGGCAATAGCGAAGTCATCAACATAGAGTGATGACCAAATATTTGATGGAAGACTAGAGGCCAAATCATTAATAGCAAGGAGAAAAAGTGTTGTGCTCAGAACACATCCCTGGGGGACACCTTCAGCTTGGACAAAGTCCGGGGAGAGCACATTATTAACCCGAACACGGAAATGCCTGTCAGTTAAAAAGTTCTTAAGGAAGGATGGTAGATTGCCTCGAAGGCCTAAGGAGTGGGCTTGGGCTAAAATATTATACCTCCAAGTTTTGTCATATGCCTTCTCAAGGTCAAAAAATATGGCAATAACTGAGTGGTTATTCGCAAAGGCATTACGAACATACGTATCCAAGCGCAGTAAGGGGTCTATGGTAGAACGTCCCTTACGAAAGCCATATTGACGAGTGGAGAGACTGTTGTGTGTCTCTAAATACCACACTAAACGTCTATTTACTAGACGTTCCATTACTTTGCAAACTGCACTGGTAAGAGCAATGGGACGATAGTGGGAGGTTTCATGTCCCGTAGTGCCTGGTTTGCGGAAAGGGAGAACAATGGCGGATTTCCACAGCTGTGGAAGAACTCCTTGTGACCAAATAAGATTGTAAAGGCGTAATAGGACTGCAAGGGCTGACTGATGTAAATGTTGTAGCATACGAATATGAATGTCGTCGGGCCCAGCTGCCGATGATCGACAAGCTGAGAGTGTTGCCTCCAGTTCTTGAAGTGTAAAAGGCACATTATACTGTTCTTCTCTGAGAGAAGAAAAGTCCAAGGGTGCTAACTCTCTGGCAGACTTTGAGGAAAGAAATGAGGGGCATAGATGGAGTCCCTGAGAAATACGGACCAGATGATTGCCAATTTCATTGGCAACATCTAGTGGGTTTGCTATATCAACACCGGCAACCCGCAGAACAGGAGCCGGGTCAGGAGAATATTTACCACTCAGTTTTCGTACTTTTTTCCAGACTGCACTCATAGAGGAAGCAGAGGTGATGGTGGAGATATAATCTCGCCAGCAAGTGCGTTTAGCGTCACGGATGACACGGCGAGCGATCGCACGCTTCTGTTTAAAATCAAGGAGTTGCTCTGTGGTTCTATTGTACCGGTACCTGCCCCATGCAGCACGTTTCAAACGTACTGCACGAGCACAAGCAGGAGACCACCAAGGCACGCATTTCTGAGAATGCCTGCCCGAAGTTTGGGGTATAGAATGAGAAGCTGCGGTGAAAACGGAGGACGAGAAGAGGTGTAAAAGCTCATCGATGGAGGACGAAGAAGGAACCTCTTTAAAAACAGTCAGGTGTGAGTAAAGGTTCCAATTTGCCCGATTAAATTGCCAGCGTGGGGTGCGAAGAGGTGGCGAATATGAAGGGGAAGTAAGAATGATTGGGAAATGATCACTGTCATGTAAGTCCGGGAGAACAGACCAAGTAAAGTCTAATGCGGCGGAGGAAGAGCAAACTGAGAGATCGATGCAAGAGAGAGTATGAGTCCGAGGATCAAAATGGGTGTGAGTACCTGTATTTAAAACATGGAGGGGGTGGGTGGCAAGAAAAGCCTCTAACTGAATTCCACGGGAATCACAGTGAGACCCTCCCCAGAGGAAATGGTGGGCATTAAAATCACCAAGTAACAGAATCGGTGGCGGTAATGACGAAACAAGGAAGGCAAAATCCGGAATAGATAATGCCCGAGAAGGAGAGAGATATAAAGAACAGAGCGTATACCACCTATGTAAGTGGATACGGGCTGCTGTGTAATGCAGCGAAGTATGAACAAATAGCTGATGGTACGGAATATCAGTGCGGAGAAGAAGGGCACTTTCATTAAAGGTCCCATCAGGAAAAGGATCTGAAGAATACAATAAATTATAGCCTGAGATGTGAGAAATAACAGCAGAGTGTAATTTTGGTTCCTGTAAGCAAACACCAACAGGGGCAAACTGGGAGAGTAACATCTGAAGCTCACCCCGATTACCCCTGAGGCCGCGTATATTCCACTGTAAAAAGGCCATGATTGGCAATGATAAAGATACTTGAAATCCGCAGGTAAGGGTTCCTACGGACTAGAAGGGTTAGAAAAGTCCACATGCGGAGGCAGTGGAAAATGTTCAAGCAGCGAAGGAACGGTGCGCTGTGAAGAAAGGAGTTGCGCAGATGGAGCAGAGGAGAGAGGAAGAGCGGAAGGTGGATCAGTGTCCATTGATGGTTTGGTCTCTGCAATATATTCAGAGATTGCTTCAAGTGTTTCGGAATTCAGAGATGTCGTATGGGAGACAATATTGGGAATGGTAGGGGGAGGATGAGTAAAGATTGGAACTGTATTGGACTGTACCAAGGTAGGGGGGGGCGAAAGGGTGGAGGGAACTGGAGAAGCGTGGCAGGGGACAGAAGAGACAGGAACCTGGGAGGTGGCAGAAGAGGAAGAAACTTGGGAGGGAACAGGGGAGGAAGGTACATTACGAGGAGGAGGGTGAACCTCTGCACTTGTAACTGAGCCAGTGAGAGGGGAAGAACTAGGGACAGAGACAGGGAGGGTAAAATGAGGAGGTGGAAGATGGGTAGGAGGTGTTACCGGACCTTTTTTTGACTTTTGAGAAGTAGAGGGACGATTGGGAAGAGGTGTCGTACGAGGTCTCGTCAATACTGAGGCTTGTAAGAGAGAACTCGAAGAAGCGAGATTAGACTGAGGCGTTGAAGTAGGGACGTCTGAGCCGAGGACAGCAAAAGGATTAGATACAGGAGTGATTATGGGAGAGGTAACCACAGAGGTGGGTGTAGAAGATGGGATACCAGAAGTGGGGGGACGTTTTGAAACACGGGAATAAGAAACACGTGGGAGTCTCCCTTGGAGGCGGAGATGAGAAACTGCCATGGCATAAGGGAGACCTTCTGTCTCTTTGAGGTAACGGATTTCCCGCTCGTTTAAATAGACCTGACAACGGCGAGAGTACGAAGGGTGAGCCTCATGACAGTTAAGGCAAGAGGGAGATCGATTGCAAGACGTATTAGAATGGTCATCGGCACCACAGACTGGGCATTCGGCGATAGATCTGCAATATTTCGCTGGATGGCCAAATCGCCAGCAATTTCTACACTGTTGTGGTGTAGGGATCACCTTTCGAACTTGTAACCGATGTCCTGCTATATAAACGGAGGATGGGAGTTCTCGGCTGTCAAAAGTTAAACGAGCCACATTGCTAGGGTATCGTCTCCGCCCACGGGCAGGAAGAACGTAAGTGTCTACCTTGAGGATTGGGAGATCTTGGAGTTCCAGCTGTTCTAGAATGTCGGTGCCACATGTCTGGAAATTTTGTTGAACTATGGTATGGGGCAGAATAACGGTACCACTACAAGAATTGAGGGAATGATGTTTTTCAAGGGTGACAGGAACAGTATCTATATGGGAAAGACGAGAGAGCTCACGAGCCTGGGTAGCATTCTGTACGGTAATGATGCGCGTACCGCTCTTAAGAGCATGAAAAGAAATATCTTTACCAACATGGCGTAGGAGTGCCTTGCCAATACTATGGTCAGAAAGATAGGCAGTAGAGGAAGTTGGTCGTAAAGTGAAGAATTTAGTCCACTGTTCAGTCTGAAACTGAGCGTGGAAAGGTAGTGAAGGACGTGTCGATCGTTTCTGAGAAGAACGAGAAGGTGAAGGTGGAGAAGTATCATCAGCAGGTAATTGTCGTTGACGTTTAGGCGTGGGACCAGAGTTGGTCCGACGTGGAACGGGTCGGCGATTTGAAAATTGCCGCACCATAGAGGGAGAGGCCGGAAGCATAGTCAGAGGAGAGCGAAGGTCTGATAAATCGAAGGAGTCAGTCGAGGCCTCAGTACCTGAAGCGGGTGAGGAAACAGCACCGGCAATAGGTACAGAGGCATGAGGAATGTCTGAAGAGTGGTCCAAAGACGAGGCGGGGTCAGAACGGGGTGCGGTATCAAGAAGGGGCCCGGGGGTACCAGGTTCATGGACTAGGGCTGCCATGGTTAGGTTACTTCTTTCTTTTTGTTTTTAAGAAAAAAAAAGAAAGAAGAAAAGAAAATAAAAATAAAAAAAAGAAAAAAAAAGGGGGGACCGGGGAGGGATAGTTCCTAGGAGGGATGAAAGGGCCAGAAATCTCCCTCCGCGCCCAAGAGGACTCGACACCGCTAGTAGCGCAGATGCAGCATGGAACCCGTGCCATACCCTACCCTTCATGCCAGTAAACCAGCAATCTGGGATAGCAACCTCACATCTGCCGAGCTACCTCGGTGGACAAAAGAGAGGGCGGCCGGATATCCGCCACAAAGCATACCTCCTTCAGCCACCACCCCCGGAATCCGAAAGGTGGCTTCCAGAGCTACACCCGTCGCCCAAAAGACACCCAAAGCTACTCCGGGATACCGGAGAGGGATCGGGACATCCCTAGGCAATCCAGATTCCACGGCAAACTACGCCACCGCCAAGAAACCTCAACGGAATGGGATGGACCCCGGTGTCCTTTCTCCTACCCAGGAACTAGCGTGCCTGTGGGAGAAATCCCAAAGGACAAAAAGAGGAAGGGCAAAAGGGAGGAGTGGGGAGGAGGAGGAGGAAAGGAAAAAGGGGAGGATGGGGAGGATGGGATAGGGGAGGGGAGATTGGGGGGTAATTAGGTTCGGTCTGAGGAAGAAGACCGATAGGTCTAATTCCTCAGACCAAGAGCCTCTTCACCACGCCAAGGAGCCCCCCTTGAAGAGGATAACCATCTATAAAAGTTGTACAGGTCTCCCTCAACATTCGCGAGGGTTAGAGGATCAAGAGCCTCGCAAATGTTGAAAAAACCGTGAATGTTTGGTGCCCCAATATATTGTAGGGAAATATATTACAATACTGCTTCCACACACAAAGTGGGAGTTGTCACAGCTGCTCTTTGCTGATGACACTGTGCTCTTGGGAGATTCTGAAGAGAAGTTGCAGAGATTGGTGGATGAATTTGGTAGGGTGTGCAAAAGAAAATTAAAGGTGAATACAGGAAAGAGTAAGGTTATGAGGATAACAAAAAGATTAGGTGATGAAAGATTGAATATCAGATTGGAGGGAGAGAGTATGGAGGAGGTGAATGTATTCAGATATTTGGGAGTGGACATGTCAGCGGATGGGTCTATGAAAGATGAGGTGAATCATAGAATTGATGAGGGGAAAAGAGTGAGTGGTGCACTTAGGAGTCTGTGGAGACAAAGAACTTTGTCCTTGGAGGCAAAGAGGGGAATGTATGAGAGTATAGTTTTACCAACACTCTTATATGGGTGTGAAGCATGGGTGATGAATGTTGCAGCGAGGAGAAGGCTGGAGGCAGTGGAGATGTCATGTCTGAGGGCAATGTGTGGTGTGAATATAATGCAGAGAATTCGTAGTTTGGAAGTTAGGAGGAGGTGCGGGATTACCAAAACTGTTGTCCAGAGGGCTGAGGAAGGGTTGTTGAGGTGGTTCGGACATGTAGAGAGAATGGAGCGAAACAGAATGACTTCAAGAGTGTATCAGTCTGTAGTGGAAGGAAGGCGGGGTAGGGGTCGGCCTAGGAAAGGTTGGAGAGAGGGGGTAAAGGAGGTTTTGTGTGCGAGGGGCTTGGACTTCCAGCAGGCATGCATGAGCGTGTTTGATAGGAGTGAATGGAGACAAATGGTTTTTAATACTTGACGTGCTGTTGGAGTGTGAGCAAAGTAACATTTATGAAGGGGTTCAGGGAAACCGGCAGGCCGGACTTGAGTCCTGGAGATGGGAAGTACAGTGCCTACACTCTGAAGGAGGGGTGTTAATGTTGCAGTTTAAAAACTGTAGTGTAAAGCACCCTTCTGGCAAGATAGTGATGGAGTGAACGATGGTGAAAGTTTTTCTTTTTCGGGCCACCCTGCCTTGGTGGGAATCGGCCAGTGTGATAATAAAATATAAAACTGCTTCCTTAACTTGTTGAACCATGAATAATCATAAAATACATGAAAACGTCATAAATTGTACTAAATATATACATGTTATGCTTTAATAACGTATGTTATTTAATAACATGTATGTTATTAAATACCACAGACTCCACCACTGCGAGTCCCAACTACCCTCCCTCCGACCCCCACAACTGGCAGTCAGCCCTCCCACCACTCAGTGTGGTGAGTGTTTTGTTTGTTCATTATTTGCTATTAAACTACAGAATAAATAATGTAAACCCATTCATGACTGCATATTGGAATGGCTATTAGGAAAGGTATTAGACAGTGACATCATGTGTTTACTCTTGAACACTGCAAAGAATCGAACATTTCTGCTATTGCTAATAATAACAATAGTAATAATAATAATAATAATAATAAATACGATATAATTGAAGAAGGAAATTGTACAAAAATACGAGGGAGTGGTTGACACATCGTCAGTGTGACTTTGTTTATGCTGGAGTGAACATTAGTCTCCCTGCTCTTCCAAACATTTCACAATAATTCAGTGGTTGAGGCAGTGGTATTTAATAACATATATGTTATAAATAATAATAGTACATATTATTAATAACATGTATTGTTATTAACATGTATGTTATTAAATACCATTGCCTCAATCACTGCCTCTACAAGCACCAA
Source organism: Cherax quadricarinatus (assembly GCF_038502225.1). NCBI lineage: Eukaryota > Metazoa > Arthropoda > Malacostraca > Decapoda > Parastacidae > Cherax > Cherax quadricarinatus. The sequence goes on from NC_091339.1 coordinate 25,564,626, forward strand.
ACACAATGAATTATTGTTCGGAAGAGCAGGGAGATTAATGTTCACCCCAGCATAAACAAAGTCACACTGACGATGTGTCAACCATTCCCTCGTATTTTTGTACAATTTCCTTCTTCAATTATATCACATTTATTATTATTATTATTATTATTATTATTATTATTACTACTACTATTGTTGTTATTAGCTGTAGCAGAAATGTTTAATTCTTTGCAGTGTTCAAGAGTAAACACATGTCACCGTCTAATACCTGTCCGAATAGCCATTCCAATATGCAGTCATGAATGGGTTTACATTATTTATACTGTAGTTTAATAGCAAATTAATGAACAAACAAAACACTCACCACACTGAGTGGTGGGAGGGCTGGCTGCCAGTTGCGGGGGTCGGAGGGAGGGTAGTAGGGACTCGCAGGTGGCGGGAAACTTAAATATGATTTGGTGGCTGGGAATTTGGCGGTTGGGAATTCGCGAAGCCCGTGAAAGTTGAAAACGTGAATGTTGAGGGAGACCTGTATATACAGGATTTTTTCATGCTTGTGGTGATAAATAGATCCAACAAACAGTGTCATCATGACTGTTTTCCATTCTGAGAGAAAAAGTTTTTTTGCCTCCAAAAAAATCCCTGAACTATAGTTCACCATTTTTGGCCAGATTTTTAAAATTCATTAAAATCACACCAGGCATACTGTTTCCTATGATTCAAATATACACATGAAAATGTAAAATAAGATCATTTTAGCATCATACGAGGCCTTAATGAAATGAAAACGATCTTGGTGGAAAAAAAAAAAAAAAAGAATAGAGGTAAACTGGAAATATTTTTTAAGTTCATTTTCTTAAATGGCGTGCTTAGAAACAAATCTTGTTTTTTTGTCTTTAGCTGACTGAAAGAAACTCCATATCTGAAATCTTAATTTTTAATTACCTGTTTTCAACTTCATTTTTTGCACAGTTGATTATGCAGTTCACAAATTTCTGAATGTTCTCTGTAATTAGAAAATACATTACTTCAGGTTAGGGTTAGTTACATAAAATTATAAAAATGTATATTTAACCTCAGATGAGCAAATTAAATAGTGACTCCAGGGAGCATAATTTTTTTATGAACTCTTCTTTAGTCTTGATCACTTGAATCATTCTTATGAACTGTAGAACATCATTAGCTGAGAGAATAGTTTGCCATTGAAGTTAATTTATTCAACCTCGGTTATGATTTTTTCTAATTAGTCAATTATTAGAGAGTTCAGCATCTCTAGTGGAAGAAGTTGTGATATCATTATGAAAAATGTAGTGGCAGATCAAAAATTTTTTTTTTTTTTTTTTTTTTTACTAAACCTCGGTGAATGTTACATACCGATAACCGGTTACAATAGTTCTACCCTCACAGCATGGCCTAAGACCACATTTGTTGAGTGCTTGATCTACCAGGCTGTGGCTGTTTGTGGCCTACAGGCCTATACATTCTTGATATTCTGACACTTTGAGAAGAAAATGACAAAATTCTATTGTGAAAATTTGTACCTTGTTCTGCTTATATTTCTGGTACTTGTTGGTAATAGGTTGAACTGTCTTGGGTCCCGCATATTAACAGTTCTCTAATTTTGCTTATAGCGTCCATACTTTTCTCTGGGTTTGCTCTACTCTCATACTTATGGTAGTATGCTGTAACTAGTGTGGTATCTAGTATAAATTTATTATCAGGTATCTCTCTCCCCTGAACAATGCATTGCTCCTGTAGCTACTATAACAATAGTGGAATGATGGATTTATCTGTTGCTTCACTGAAGCTGTCTAGCTTGTCTTGACAGACCTACTACCACTTGTAAAATCTATCCTGTTACACAGTATGAGAGAAAACAACCTTTGTGCAGGATTGTGGTCTTTGGCAACAAAGTTCTAATCTTGTAAGAAGTTGCAGACACACTTACTCTAATGAAGGAGAAATCACCTTTCTTTTTTTATGAAGTGAACAAGTAATTTAGACTCGTGAACAGGTCATAAACGTTGTAAAGATTTGTCTATGCAGTACCTATAGTCTATGTACGTAACATGAGCTCTTTGAACCTCTGCTTCAGTTCCTCGAATTAAGCCTGACTGCCTTCCATTCCCCAGACACTGTATGACCCCTAAAGGTTTAGCACTCCCCCATGAATAATAAGTTCTATTTGGGCTAGCCAAATGTTAGAGCACTGACAGTGCAACTGTCATGAGTTTCTCAATATAATCTAATTTCTTGTAGGTTGGTGTGCTGTAACAGAACAACCTAATAAACTTTTTTTTTTTTTTTTTTTTTTTTTTTTTAGCAAAGTATAAATTTAATAACTGATAAAATATGCTGTCACCTTTTAGTGGTGGAACTTTTTAAGTCCCTTTCTTGACCTAATGGGAAAATTTCTCCATTTGTCACAATTTGCTGTAGTTTATTATGGATTATGATTAGTTTGGACTGGATTAATGGCTGTATACTGCCATTTCTGACATCTATGATTATAGCTTTCTGCTTGTGACTACAGATACATCCTGAACTTTGAGATATGAACTCGTCATTATCACATCCAATGATGCTACTACCTTTTCTTTCACAACACTCTTACTAATGCTGTTTTCTCAATTGTATGGCTTGGACCTAGACTAATTTTTTTTCCAATACTTTTCTCTTGTAATGTGTTAATTCTGGTAGCAACAGTTGGAATGCAGAGTACCAAAGTGGTATATTTGGCAACAATATATTGGCATCCTTTTCTGTGAAAGCTGCATAATAGCCAAGGTTTTAGTGCTTCATAAATTTTGTTATAATGGAGAAGTAACAGATCTTCATGATCTCTCATACAACACCTGGGGAATAGGAAGTAATCAGGTTTGCCTTCAGATTCCTTGGTTAAGGAACTCTCCTCATAGTCTGTCCTAAGTTTTTTTTGTTTCATCCTTAAATTTCTTTATCTAGTTTTGAATACTTCATTATATCCTGAGGAAATCTTTATACAATCCTTTCTCAAAAAAAAAAAAAAAGTACGTGTACTAAACTCCATCTGTTCTAAAGGAACGAATGGGACTTCTACAGCCTGATCTAAGCCTAGTACCAGTGTTTTTATAGTGTTGTTCCTACTGGAATACAAGTAGGATAGAGCAACTAAATGGCTTTGATGCACCACCCCTCCTAACTTCCCTATTGATATATATATATATATATATATGAGCATGTCTTTGATTTCATAGATTCACTTGAGAAAGTTCACTAAATGTGAACAAAACATGTACCTCTATAAACAAAACTACTACTGTTTTCTTTTTCTTTTTTTTTATCACTAAATAGCATCTGATACACAAATGAACTCCAGACCAATGGGACAGTCCTTATTCGGCATAGAAAATGGAAATCTGAGAATGGAAGGCCAGACTGAGTGAAAAATGTAGGCAAGTCCAAAACTGGTGGCTTATAGATAAAGAGGTGATAATCCTTAGTTGTTTATAAGAACTAGTATACAAAAAACTTGGCATTACTAAACTATTAATTTATTGTATTACAAAATTTAATCCTGAGAATATTAAAAATATAAATCTAAATTTCCAAGTTTGTTATTCGATTTTTATCATGGAATGAAAGTAATCCAAAGCACTACCTTGGCTACACTATTGTACCTTCACTAATGTGTAGAATGTTTCCCCCACCCTACCCCAAAATATTTAGAAAAATGCAACAGACATTTGATCCTAGTAAAACCTGAAAAATTAATGTTCCTGATGTACTGTACATGCATTGACTAGAAGAGTTGCAGGAAAGCATATAGTAACTATAGTGATAGACATTTCATAGATTAATTTGAGTTTCTACTTCTAATAAAAATAAACAAATGCATTTTCTTGTCCTTACCTAGGTAACTACAGAAACATGCAAAATATTTCTGGAGGGCATCAATATGTACATCCAAAAATTCTTTAATATCCCCTAAACAAGTGGTTTCATTTGTACAAACACACACAATAGGATAGCACTCAGCCTACCAAAATCACTGCACACAGACATTAGCATGAGGAACTGAGCATTTATTTCTACTGCAGCAATATTTTTGAGGTAATGCAAGTCTCATCTAACTTTATCAAACATACAAGAGCTTATTGAGAGTGAGTTGAAGATGAGGGTACAAAGAGGGAAAGTGAACTTTGATTTCTTAACACTTTCATCAATACTAACTACAATTTCAGATTGATATTCAAAGTTATATTACCAATTTATGACTGAGCATCAGTTAAATGCCATTTATAAGCAGTATACTTCATAAGGAAAACATTAAGAGAAATTGGTATTGAAAGGTATTCTTAGCATATAATCCTTATTCAGAGTAACTACTGGAAGCTTGCAACCTGAGTTAAAAATTAAAGCAGTTTTAAAAGATATTTTAGACTTTTACCAGGATTAAAGATATGAACTCTGATTAATCTATTAAATCTTTGACATCTGGTATGTCTTCAGTTAAAACCCATCACTGCTTGTAAGGTGTTGCTAAGTGAAGTCTTTTAAGTAAAAGTTACTCACACCATTTGCCTTCTTTCTCTACTATCTGGACAAATTTAAATATGAATATGTACATAGTGATAAATGTGCCATGTTTAGGCTTCACTTAAAATATTTTTATATCTTTATTCTGAATAGAGCAACAAGGGTAAGTTTTTCCCAAACCAGAAACATTTAAGTCATGGCTATATAGCTTCTAAGTTTTATTATATAGTCATAATATTTTCTTGTTTTTCAATTTAAGGAGAAAACTGTTACTTTATTCAGAACTTCAATATACTGTAGTTATCCTATGATGATTCAGAAAATAAGTGAAATTACTTTCTTTCCAAGTGACAAGACTCGTTAAACTTTTAAACATAGGTGACAAATTCCTACTCGTAGTGGTGACTATTAACAGAAGCAAATATAAAATTTTGCAGTCCCACATGGAAACTACATATTTGGAAGATACAATCCTTTTCACTGTACAGAGTACAACACTAATTTTACCACCTGGTTTCTCTTTCTAAAAGAGGATAATTTGCTTCATGCACTACTAAACTCATAGAAAGGAACATCAATTACAAGATATAGAAACGATCGCTTTTGCTTTCGTTTTGTATTACGAAAAGAAAATCTCAAGAGCTATACTTTTGCCATTCAGTACTCCTTTCTGTGACAGACGTGCAATCCTGTTAACTTTCACATTCTGCACATTTTAACTAATATGAATTGTTTATTTTTCAGTATTTAACAAAAAATGCAACAATACATCAGACAAGCTTGAATTCAGACACATCTCTGAAATAATTCACCTTTGATATTTTAACTACCCTCCACTCACATAACACTTGGGTTCCTGCTTTTATCAATCTGTAATGTAATGCAGACTTTAGTTAATGGGAAAAGCTGTGTCTGATGTATAAATTTCTACCAGCTAATTGTTGTAACCGTCAGAATTTATTTGCTATGTAATGATTCGTTTCTAACTGTTTGCTACTTCAAAGCTTCCTTTATCAGCTCAATAGTATTCAGTTACTGGAATCTGTTGTCCAAGATGGAAAAAAAAAATATGAAGTGTATTCAAATAAGTGCATACCTTTTAACATAAAAGGAGAACATATTGTATAACAATTACTTAACTATGGCAGTTATGCAGTAACATGCTTGCTAGCCCAGAGTAGAACAAACATCAATGCTGTACTTTACCCTTCACCAATATTGCATTTACCCGAGATTTGGTTAATCAGAAATTCCTAAGATGTCCAATTATAACTTGTTCAATAATGTTCACTACCCTGTGAAACTATTTTAATCTTGTGCCCTCACTTCTGCAATTTTTGATTTACCAAATCTATGATAACTACAGTTCAAGGGAGAAACCTTGATGCCAGTGAAGGCCTCTCGATCCAGGGAATTGAAGCTACCCTCTATTTCCTTGGATCAAACCTAATTGCCTCCCATTCCTCACTCCCCCAGGCGCTGTATGACCCTCTATGGGTTTTGCGCTTCCCCATAAATATAATATAATAGTTTTTATAGTTTATACACTGATCACTGGAGGTGTCCCTATGTTGTAGTTTCAAGGTAAGCACTGAGTAAGAAAAACAAAAAAAAAAAAAGGAACTCGCTATACACAGTCACTATGGACCAAGGAGAGTAGAAACTTCTGTACACTATATACAAAGGGAAAAATTCTAAGCTTGTGGCCAACACTTATCCCAATATTTTCAGATTCACTTGAACTAAAGGCTGATCCACAATTCTGGTATGATAACACAAGAGAAGCACAAACATTCGGCAGCACTGTAAACGGCTGTCCCGAAATTTCTGGAAGAATTTTCTCACTACATTTTTCAGTCATTTTTCCCCCCAATTGTTTAAAAGAACTTTTACCCCACCAATTGTGTTTTCTAGGATTAAGAAGGGAGGGGAGGGGGGGGAAGAAGAGTGCTCATGGCTCTGCTGTAGTGAACACTGCTGCTGCTGCACCATACCAGTCAACCCCAGGTTAGTGATGGTTAAATATCTCTTCATAACTCTGTAAGTATTTAAAAAAAAAAAATCAGATTGTTTAAACAACAACATTTAAAACAGTAATATAAAGGAAAGTTTTAAAAATTTGACTGAAATCATAAATGTAAGAGTTTTGTAATAGAATAGAATTTGGGTAAATATGACACCCAAGAAAATTATGTAGAAGGTATTGCTGGGGTACAAAATCACAGATTACCCCCCGACTGCACCCCCCCCCCCCAAAATCCTATCCCTCCCTCCTTGCAACAAAACTAGTTCCAGAGCTAAGGGGTATGAGCTATAAGGAAAAGCTAAAAGAATGTAATCTAATGACCCTGGAGACCAGAAGGACCAAGGACTACATAACATATAAAATATTCACTAGAATTGATAGGGCAGACAAACAGGTACACAGCTGGAAGCTAAAGACAGACAAGTCACAGGGATGTTAAGATATATTTCTTCATTCTCAGGGTGGTTGATAAGTGGGATGACCTTAATGAAGAGGTAGTGGAGGCAGATGTCATACATACTTGTAAAAATAGGCATGATAGGGACCACAAGGTTAGGAGAGTGTCAATCTGGCAAGCCGAGGTGTAGGGCCAGGAGCTAAGACTCGACCCCTTGTAACCACACACGTGAGCAAATGTGCACGTACAATTTTTTAAGTGTTAAGGAATAATACTGAATGTATATTAGGAGGAATTTGATGGAAAAAATTAACTGAAATTAGATAAGGAATATCATGGCTCAATAATGCATTATTCTAAGAATACAATGAATTTTCAGGAATGCATTAATATTTTAAGTTGGGGCCCTATTATATGTGATAGATTTGAAAATTGTTATGCCATGGGTTTAAACTCCCACTCATTTTATGGTGTATACTCTTTCTCCCTGTAGGCAAATATAATTCAAATTTGCATTCCTTTAAAATAAATTAACTATAAAAATATTTTGACATGAAGAGAGGATACACTGACTACAGTACCAAGAAAAATCATTACAATTTCAATACATTTACTTAATAAAACTGATCATTTACAAATCTCATGCTCAAACATGCCAATTTATCACCCAAATTTTTTTTTACCACTTTAGCATGCATACATTCCTAAATTTATTAAGCAGGGATATCAGGTACCTAAAGTCTAAGTAATTGATTGAGATAATTATTATAATAAAAAAGAAGTGCTAAGCCACAAGGGCTATATAGCACTGCAAGGTAGGAAAGGAAGCGAGGGTATTGGGCGGCAGAAGGGGCAAGGGGCGATCAGTAGGTTACAGAAAACAGCGGGGCAGGGGATAGTGCAGGGTAGCAAGAGATCGAGGTAGAAAGGGCTGAAGGTATCATCAGAGTTTGTGAAGTATGTAAGTTGTTGTCAAAAACTCGATGAGAGAGTCCGGATGAAAAGTGGGTCCATCAGCGAGAAGGGAAGGTAAAGAGAGAGCAGCAGAGCGAAGACGACGACGGAGGTAAATTCTGTGTGCTCGTTGATAAAGTGGGCAGTCTAACAGAATGTGGCTGACCGATAATGGAACCTGACAATTCTCAAAGAGAGGAGCAGGGTGCCTCTCCATGAGTAAGACGAATATGGCCAATGCGGAGACGGGAGAGAGCAGTCGCCCAACCTCGGCACTGGTGACAAGAAGACGGCCAGTAACCTATACGCGGTTTAATAGACTGAAGTTTGTTACCGAGTAGGGTAGACCAACGTTGTTGCCAACGGGTGTGAAGGTGGGTAGCTATTGTAGCATACCTCTTCAAGGGGGGCTCCTTGGCGTGGTGAAGAGGCTCTTGGTCTGAGGAATTAGCCCTGTCGGTCTTCTTCCTCAGACCGAACCTAATTACCCCCCATTCTCCCCTCCCCTATCCCATCCTCCCCATCCTCCCCTTTTTCCATTCCTCCTCCTCCTCCTCACCCCTCCCTTTTGCCCTTCCTCTTTTTAGCCTTCGTGATTTCTCCCACAGGCGCGCTAGTTCCTAGGTAGGGGAAAGGACACCGGGGTCGATCCCATTCCGTTGAGGTTTCTTGGCGGTGGCGTAGTTTGCCGTGGAATCTGGATTGCCTAGGGATGTCCCGATCCCTCTCCGGTATCCCGGAGTAGCTTTGGGTGTCTTTTGGGCGACGGGTGTATCTCTGGAAGCCACCTTTCGGATTCCGGGGGTGGTGGCTGAAGGAGGTATGCTTTGTGGCGGATATCCGGCCGCCCTCTCTTTTGTCCACCGAGGTAGCTCGGCAGATGTGAGGTTGCTATCCCGGATTGCTGGTTTACTGGCATGAAGGGTAGGGTATGGCACGGGTTCCATGCTGCATCTGCGCTACTAGCGGTGTCGAGTCCTCTTGGGCGCGGAGGGAGATTTCCGGCCCTTTCATTCCTCCTGGGAACTATTCCTCCCCGCTCCCCCCTTTTTTTATTCTTTTTTTTGTTTTTATTTTCTTTTCTTCTTTCTTTTTTTTTTCTTAAAAACAAAAAGCAAAGGAGTAACCTAACCATGGCAGCCCTAGTCCATGAAACCACTACCCCCGGGCCCCTTCTTGATACCGCACCCCATTCTGACCCTGCCTTGTGTTTAGACCACTCTTCGGACACTCCTGATGCCCCTGTACCTCTTGCTGGTGCTGTTTCCTCACCCGCTTCAGGTACCGGGGCTTCGACTGACTCCTTCGATTTGTCTGAACTCCGCTCTCCTTTGACTATGCTTCCGGCTTCTCCCTCTACGGTACGGCAATTTTCAAATCGCCCACCCATTTCATGCCGGACCAACTCCGGTCCTACTCCTAAACGCCAACGTCAATCTCCTGATGATGCTCCGTCGTTACCTTCCCATTCTACTCGGAAACGACCGACACGTCAAGCACTCCCTCTCCACGCTCAGTTTCGGACCACACAATGGACTAAATTCTTTACTTTAAGACCAACTTCTTCTTCTGCCTACCTTTCTGACCATAGTATTGCCAAAGCGCTCCTGCGTCATGTTGGCAGAGATATTTCATTTCACGCTCTCAAGAGCGGTACGCGCATCGTCACTGTCCAGAATGCTACCCAAGCTCATGATCTTTCTCTCCTTTCGAATATCGATACTACTCCTATCACTATTGAAAAACATCTTTCTCTCAATTCTTGTAGTGGTACTGTCATTCTGCCCCATACCATAGTCCAACAGAATTTCCAGTCATGTGGCAATGACATTTTTGAACAGCTGGAACTCCAGGATCTCCCAATCCTCAAAGTAGACACTTATGTCCTTCCTGCCCGGGGGCGGAGACGTTACCCTTGCAATGTGGCTCGTTTAACTTTTGACAGCCGAGAACTCCCGTCCTCTGTATATGTCGCGGGACATCGGTTACAAGTTCGAAAGGTGATACCTACACCGCAACAATGTAGAAATTGCTGGCGTTTTGGTCACCCAGCGAAATATTGCAGATCTATGGCCGAATGCCCAGTCTGTGGTGCCGACAACCATTCTAATACATCTTGCAGTCAACCTCCATCTTGCCTTAATTGTAATGAAGCTCACCCTTCGTACTCCCGCCGTTGCCAGGTCTACTTAAATGAACGTGAAATCCGTTGCCTCAAAGAGGCAGAAGGTCTCCCTTATGCTATGGCAGTTACTCATCTCCGCCTCCAAGGGAGACTACCCCGTGTTTCTTATTCTCGTGTTTCCAAACATCCCCCCACTTCTGGGGTCCCATCTTCTGCAGCCTCCTCTGTTGTTACCCCTCCCATAGCCATTACGGCATCTAATCCTTTTGCTGTCCTTGGCTCTGACGTCCCGACTACAACTCAGTCTGTTCTCACATCTTCGCGTCCTTCCTCACAAGCCCCAGTATCGACAAGACCTCGTACGACACCTAATACCAATCGCCCCTCTACTCAGAAGTCCAAAAAATCCACATTGCTCAAATCTTCTTTGCCCCTTCCTTCCCTTCTTCCACCTCCACACGTTACCTTTCCAGTCTCTGTACCTAGTTCTTCCCCTCTCTCTGGCTCTATTACAAGTGTGGAGATTCACCCTCCTCCTCGTACTATGCCTTCCACCCCCGTCCCCTCCCAAGTTTCTCCCTCTTCTGTCACCTCCCAGGTTTCTACCTCTTCTGTCCCCCCCCACACTTCATCTCCAGTCCCTTACACTTTTCCCTCCCCCTCTACTTTGGTACAGTCCATTACTGTCCCAATCTTTACTCACCCTCCTCCTCCTATCTCCAATATGGTTTCCCATACATCTTTGAATTCAGAAACACTTGAAGCCATTTCAGAATATATTGCAGAGACTAAACCTTCAATGGACACTGATTCACTTCCTGTTCCTTCTCTTCCCTCTCCTCCATCTTCACAACCCCATTCTTCGCAACGCTCCGTTCCTTCGCTACTTGAACATCTTCCAATGCCACCACACGTTGACTTTTCTAACCCCTCTAGTCCGTAGGTGCCTTTACCTACAGATTCCTGATATTTTCTTCATCGCCAATCATGGCCTATTTACAGTGGAATATCCGCGGCCTCAGGGGTAATCGGGGTGAGCTTCAGATGTTGCTTTCCAGGTTTTCCCCTGTTGGTGCTTGCTTACAAGAACCAAAATTACACTCGGCTGTTTTCCAACCTATCTCAGGCTATAATTTATTGTATTCTTCGGATCCTTTCTCAGATGGGACCTTTAATGAAAGTGCCCTTCTTCTACGCAATGATATTCCGTACTGTCACCTATTTGTCCATACCTCGCTGCATTACACTGCAGCCCGTATCCACTTGAATAAGTGGTTTACAATATGTTCTTTATATCTCTCTCCTTCTCGAGCATTTTCTATCCCAGACTTTGCCTTTCTTGTTTCATCCTTACCACCACCACTTCTGTTACTTGGTGATTTTAATGCCCACCATTTCCTCTGGGGGGGGTCTCATTGTGACTCACGTGGCATTCAGTTGGAGGCTTTTCTTGCCTCTCACCCCCTCCATGTTTTAAATACGGGTACTCCCACCCATTTTGATCCTCGTACTCATACTCTCTCTTGCATCGATCTATCAGTCTGCTCTTCCTCCACTGCACTAGACTTCACCTGGTCTGTTCTACCAGACTTACATGACAGCGATCATTTTCCGATCATTCTTACTTCTCCTTCCTATTCACCACCTTCCCCTCAAGGAAGGTTCCTTGATGTTGGTGAGGGGCTCTTGATTTAGGGAATTGGATCTGTGCTCCAGTTCCCCGAATTAAGCCTGAATGCCTTCCACATCCCCCCCCCCAGGCGCTGTATAATCCTCCGGGTTTAGCGCTTCCCCCTTGATTATAATAATAATATTCACCACCTTCCCGTAGCCCTCGCTGGCAATTTGATCGGGCAAATTGGGATCTTTACTCACACCTCACTGCTTTTAGTGAGGTTCCTTCTTCATCCTCCATTGATGAGCTCCTACACATCTTCTCGACATCAGTTTATACCGCAGCTTCTCATTCTATACCCCAAACCTCAGGCAGGCATTCTCAGAAGTGCGTGCCTTGGTGGTCTCCTGCTTGTGCTCGTGCAGTCCGTTTGAAACGTGCTGCATGGGGCAGGTACCGGTACAATAGAACCGCTGAGAGACTTGTTGATTTTAAGCAGAAGCGTGCGATCGCTCGCCGTGTCATCCGTGAAGCTAAACGCACTTGTTGGCGAGACTATGTTTCCACCATCACCTCTGCTTCTTCTATGAGTGCAGTCTGGAAAAAAGTGAGGAAATTGAGTGGTAAATACTCTCCTGACCCGGCTCCTGTTCTACGGGTCACTGGTGTTGATATAGCAAACCCTCTCGACGTTGCCATTGAACTTGGCACACATCTGGTCCGTATTTCCCGAGGGCTCCATCTATGCCCCTCGTTTCTTTCCTCAAAGTCTGCCAGAGAGTTAGTACCCTTGGACTTTTCTTCTCTCGGAGAAGAACAGTACAATGTGCCTTTTACACTTCAAGAACTGGAGGCAACGCTCTCAGCTTGCCGATCATCGGCAGCTGGGCCTGATGACATTCATATTCGTATGTTACAACATTTACATCGGTCAGCCCTTGTAGTCCTCTTACACCTCTTCAATCTTATTTGGGCACAAGGAGTTCTTCCCCAGCTGTGGAAATCTGCCATTGTTCTCCCTTTCCGCAAACCGGGTACTACAGGACATGATGCCTCCCACTATCGCCCCATCGCTCTTACAAGTGCAGTTTGCAAAGTGATGGAACGCCTCGTAAATCGACGTTTAATGTGGTATTTAGAGACTCACAACAGTCTCTCCGCTAGTCAATATGGCTTTCGTAAGGGTCGTTCTACCATAGACCCCTTACTACGCTTGGATACGTATGTTCGTAATGCCTTTGCGAATAATCACTCGGTTATTGCCATATTTTTTGACCTTGAGAAGGCATATGACACAACTTGGAGGTATAATATTTTGGCCCAGGCCCATTCCTTAGGCCTCCGAGGCAATCTACCATCCTTCCTTAAGAACTTTTTAACTGACAGACATTTCCGTGTTCGAGTCAATAATGTTCTTTCCCCGGACTTCGTCCAAGCTGAAGGTGTCCCTCAGGGATGTGTTCTAAGCACAACACTTTTTCTCCTTGCTATAAATGATTTGGCCTCTGTTCTTCCACCCAATATTTGGTCATCACTCTATGTTGATGACTTCGCTATTGCTTGTGCAGGCGCTGACTGTCACCTTATTGCAGTTTCTCTCCAGCATGCGGTCGACCGTGTTTCCACTTGGGCCACCACACATGGGTTTAAATTTTCAAGTACCAAAACTCACCAAATTACTTTCACTAGACGCTCTGTTATCTCCGATCATCCTTTGTATCTCTATGGCTCCCGTATCCCCGAACGTGATACAGTCAGGTTTCTAGGCCTTCTCTTTGACCGTCGGTTAACCTGGAAACCTCACATTACCTCTCTGAAGGCAACTTGTCACAGCCGGCTAAACCTTCTTAAAACCCTTGCTCATCTTTCCTGGGGAGCTGATCGTCGAACTCTGCTTCGCCTACATTCAGCCCTCGTTTTATCGAAACTCGATTATGGTGACCAGATTTATTCCGCGGCCTCTCCTGCTACTCTCTCTAGCCTTAACTCTATCCATCACCAAGGCTTACGTTTGTGCCTTGGTGCTTTTCGCTCTTCCCCTGTTGAGAGCCTCTATACAGAAGCAAATGTTCCATCCTTGTCTGATCGCCGTGATGCCCATTGCCTTCGTTACTATGTACGCTCTCACGATCTACACAATCCTTCCATTTATAGAATGGTCACCGATATTAGTAGACATTCTTTATTCGTTCGCCGCCCCTGTTTGCTCCGTCCCTTTTCTCTTCGCCTACTTTCACTCTTGTCTTCCCTTCAGTTACCACCTTTATATGTTCATGTAGCATCTCACTTTTCCCTACCCCCCTGGGAAGTTCCAGCTGTTCGGGTCTGTTCTTTCTCACTCCCTTGCTCGAAAGCTCAACTGCCTACGGTGGCTTCCCGCTCTCTTTTTCTTGATCACTTCCACTCTCATTCTCATGCCACCGCTGTGTACACAGATGGCTCTAAGTCTTCAGACGGCGTCGGATTCGCAGCAGTGTTTCCGGACAGCGTCGTACGAGGGCATTTACTATCTTCAGCTAGCATTTTTACTGCTGAACTGTATGCCATTCTTGCAGCACTTATTCGTATCGCATCTATGCCTGTGTCATCATTTGTAGTAGTCTCAGACTCCCTTAGTGCTCTACAGGCTATACGAAAATTTGATACATCTCATCCCCTAGTTCTCCGTATCCAACTTTGGCTACGCCGTATCTCTACCAAACATAAAGATATTGTTTTTTGTTGGGTCCCTGGTCATGTCGACGTACAGGGCAATGAACAGGCAGACACTGCTGCGCGGTCAGCAGTATATGACCTACCAATTTCCTATCGAGGTGTTCCATTTCTGGACTATTTTGCTGCAATAGCTACCCACCTTCGCACCCGTTGGCAACAACGTTGGTCAACTCTGCTCGGTAACAAACTTCATTCTATTAAACCGAGCATAGGTTACTGGCCGTCTTCTTGTCATCAGTGCCGAGGTTGGGAGACCACTCTCTCCCGCCTTCGCATTGGCCACACTCGTCTTACTCATGGGTATCTCATGGAGAGGCACCCTGTTCCTCTCTGTGAGCAGTGTCAAGTTCCAGTATCGATTAGCCACATTCTGTTAGACTGCCCTCTCTATCAGCGAGCACGCAGAATTTACCTCCAACGTCGTCTTCGTTCTCCTACTCTCTCTTTACCTTCCCTTCTTGCTGATGGACCCTCCTTTAATCCTGACTCTCTCATTGACTTCTTGACAACGACTGATTTACTCCACAAACTCTGATGATACTTTTTGCACTCCCCTCAGCCCTTTCTGGTTCAGTCTCTTGCTGCCCTTTACCCTTTCACCATCCACTGCCCCGCTGTTATCCATAACCTGTTGCTCATCCATCTCCCTTTTGCCACCTGATGCCCTCGCTTCCTTCCTGCCCTGCAGCGCTGTATAGTCCTTGTGGCTTGGCGCTTCTTTTTGATTATATTAATAATAATATTGTAGCATAATAGTCCGTAAATGGAACACCTCTATATGAAACTGGTAGGTCATGTACCGCTGACCGCGCAGCAGTGTCTGCCTGTTCATTGCCCTGTACGTCAACATGACCAGGGACCCAACAAAATACAATATCTTCATGCTTGGTAGAGATGCGGCGTAGCCAAAGTTGGATACGGAGGACTAAGGGGTGAGGTGTATCAAATTTCTGTATAGGGAGTCTGAGACAACCACAAATGACGACACAGGCATAGATGCAATACGGATAAGTGCTGCAAGAATGGCATACAATTCAGCAGTAAAGATACTAGCCGAAGATAGTAAATGCCCTCGTACGACGCTGTCCGGAAACACTGCTGCGAATCCTACGCCGTCAGAAGACTTAGAGCCATCTGTGTACACTGCAATGGCATGAGAATGAGTGGAAGTGGTCAAGAAAAAGAGAGCGGGAAGCTACCATAGACAGTTGGGCTTTCGAGCAAGGGAGTGAGAAAGAACAGACTCGAACAGCTGGAACTTCCCAGGGGGATAGGGAAAAGTGAGATGCTACATGAACATAGAAAGGTGGAAATTGAAGAGAAGACAAGAGCGAATGTAGGCGAAGAGAGAAGGGACGGAGCAAACAGAGGCGGCGAACAAAAAGAATGTCTACTAATATCGGTGACCATTCTATAAATGGAAGGATTGCAGAGATCATGAGAGCGTACATAGTAGTGAAGGCAATGGGCATCATGGCGATCAGATAAGGATGGAACGTTCGCTTCTGCATAGAGGCGCTCAACAAGGGAAAAGCGAAAAGCATAAATGCAATCCTCGGTGATGAATAGGGTTGAGGATAGAGTAGCAGGAGAGACAGCTGAATAGATCTGGTCACCATAGTAAAGTTTCGATAAAATGAGGGTGGAATGTAGGCGAAGGAGAGTTTGACGATCAGCTCCCCACAAAAGATGAGCAAGGGTTTTAAGAAGGTTCAGCCGGCTGTGACAAGTTGTCTTCAGAGAGGTAATGCGAGGTTTCGAGGATAACCTACGGTCAAAGAGGAGGCCTAGAAACCTGACTATCACGTTCAGGGATACGGGTGCCATAGAGGTATAAAGGATGATTGGAGATGACAGAGCGTCTAGTGAAAGTAATTTGGCAAGTTTTGGTACTGGAAAATTTAAACCCACATGTGGTGGCCCAATTGGAAACACAGTCGACCGCATGCTGGAGAGAAACTAATGAGGCGACAGTCAGCGCCTGCACAGGCAATGGCGAAGTCATCAACATAGAGGTGATGACCAAATATTGGATGGAAGACTAGAGGCCAAATCATTTATAGCAAGGAGAAAAAGTGTTGTGCTCAGAACACATCCCTGGGGGACACCTTCAGCTTGGATAAAGTCCGGGGAGAGCACATTATTAACCCGAACACAGAAATGTCTCTCAGTTAAGAAGTTCTTGAGGAAGGACGATAGATTGCCTCGAAGGCCAAAGGAGTGGGCTTGGGCCAAAATATTATACCTCCAGGTTGTGTCATATACCTTCTCAAGGTCAAAAAATATGGCAATAACTGAGTGGTTATTCGCAAAGGCATTATGAACATACGTATCCAAGCGTAGTAAGGGGTCTATGGTAGAACAGCCCTTACGAAAGCCATATTGACGAGTGGAGAGACTGTTGTGTGTCTCTAAATACCACACTAAACGTCTATTTACCAGGCGTTCCATCACTGTGCAAACTGCACTGGTAAGAGCAATGGGACAATAGTGGGAGGCTTCATGTCCCGTAGTACCCGGTTTGCGGAAAGGGAGAACAATGGCAGATTTCCACAGCTGTGGAAGAACTCCTTGTGACCAAATAAGATTGAAAAGGCATAATAGGGCTGCAAGGGCTGACTGATGTAAATGTTGTAGCACACGAATATGAATGTCGTCGGGCCCAGCTGCCGATGATCGGCAAGCTGAGTGTGTTGCCTCCAGTTCCTGAAGTGTAAAAGGCATATTATATCGTTCTTCTCTGAGAGAAGAAAAGTCCAAGGGTGCTAACTCTCTGGCAGACTTTGAGGAAAGAAACGAGGGGCATAGATGGAGCCCCTGAGAAATACGGACCAGATGATTGCCAATTTCATTGGCAACATCTAGTGGGTTTGCTATATTAACATCAGCAACCCGCAAAACAGGAGCCGGGTCAGGAGAATATTTACCATTCAGTTTTTGTACTTTTTACCAGACTGCACTCATAGAGGAAGCAGAGGTGATGGTGGAGACAATCTCGCCAGCAAGTGCGTTTAGCATCACGGATGACACGGTGAGCGATCGCACGCTTCTGCTTAAAATCAAGAAGTCTCTCCGTGGTTGTATTATACCGGTACCTGCCCCACGCAGCGCATTTCAAATGTACTGCATGAGTACAAGCAGGAGACCACCAAGGCACACATTTCTGAGAATGCCTGCCCGAAGTTTGGGGTATAGAATGAGAAGCTGTGGTTCAAACGGAGGACGAGAAGAGGTGTAAAAGCTCATCAATGGAGGATGAAGAAGGAACCTCACTAAAAACAGTTAGTTGTGAGTAAAGGTTCCAATTTGCCCGATCAAATTGCCAGCGAGGGCTACGGAAAGGTGGTGAATATGAAGGAGAAGTAAGAATGATTGGAAAATGATCGCTGTCATGCAAGTCCGGTAGAACAGACCAGGTGAAATCTAGTGCAGTGGAGGAAGAGCAGACTGGAAGATCAATGCAAGAGAGAATACGAGTACGAGGATCAAAATGGGTGGGAGTACCCGTATTTAAAACATGGAGGGGGTGAGAGGCAAGAAAAGCCTCCAACTGGATGCCACGCGAGTCACAATGAGACCCCCCCCCCCCGAGGAAATGGTGGGCGTTAAAAATCACCAAGTAACAGAAGTGGTGGTGGTAAGGATGAAACGAGAAAGGCAAAATATGGGATAGAAAATGCTCGAGAAGGGGAGAGATATAAAGAACATATTGTAAACCACTTATTCAAGTGGATACGGGCTGCAGTGTAATGCAGCAAGGTATGGACAAATAGTTGACATTACAGAATATCATTGCGTAGAAGAAGGGCACTTTCATTAAACGTCCCATCTGAGAAAGGATCTGAAGAATACAATAAATTATAGCCTGAGATAGGCTGGAAAACAGCTGAGTGTAATTTTGGTTCTTGTAAGTAAGCACCAACGGGAAAACCTGGAAAGCATCATCTGAAGCTCACCTCGATTACCCCTGGGGCTGCGGATATTCCACTGTAAATAGGCCATGATTGACAATGAAGAAAATACCAGGAATCCGTAGGGAAGGGCACCTATGGACTAGAGGGGTTAGAAAAGTCAACGTGTGGTGGCATTGGAAGACGTTCAAGCAGCGAAGGAATGGGGCTGTGGAGATGGAGGAGAGGGAAGAGAAGGAACAGGAGGTGGATCAGTGTCCATTGAAGGTTTAGTCTCTGCAATATATTCTGAAATGGCTTCAAGTGTTTCTGAATTCCAAGATGTATGGAAGACAATATTAGAGGTAGAAGGAGGAGGGCGAGTAAAGATTGGGACAGTAATGGACTGTACCAAAGTAGAAGGGGACGAAAGAGTGTAGGGGACTGGAGAAGAAGTGTGGGAGGGGACAGAAGAGGCAGAAACCTGGGAGGTAGCAGAAGAGGGAGAGACTTGGGAGGGGACAGGGGTGGAAGGCATAGTACGAGGAGGAGGGTGAACCTCCACACTTGTAATAGAGCCAGAGAGAGAGGGGAAGAACTAGGCACAGAGACTGGAAAGGTAAATTGCGGAGGTGGAAGAAGGAAGGAAGGGGCAAAGAAGATTTAAGCAATGGGGATTTTTTGGACTTCTGAGAAGTAGAGGGGCGATTGTTATAAGGTGTCAAACGAGGTCTTGTTGATACCGGGGCTTGTGAGGAAGGACACGAAGATGTGAGAACAGACTGAGTTGTAGTCGGGACGTCAGAGCCAAGGACAGCAAAAGGATTAGATACTGGAGTGGCTATGGGAGGGGTAACAACAGAGGAGGCTGCAGAAGATGGGACCCCAGAAGTGGGGGTCGTTTTGAAACGCGAGAATAAGAAACACGGGGTAGTCTCCCTTGGAGGCGGAGATGAGTAACTGCCATAGCATAAGGGAGACCTTCTGCCTCTTTGAGGCAACGGATTTCACGCTCATTTAAGTAGACCTAGCAACGGCAAGAGTACGAAGGGCGAGCCTCGTTACAATTAAGGCAAGATGGGGGTTGACTACAAGATGTATTAGAATGGTCGTCGGCACCACAGACTGGGCATTCGGCTATAGATCTGCAATATTTCGCTGGGTGACCAAAACGCCAGCAATTTCTACACTGTTGCGATGTAGGGATCACCTTTCGAACTTGTAACCGATGTCCCGCGACATAAACAGAGGACGGGAGTTCACTGCTGTCGAAAGTTAATCGAGCTACATTGCAAGGGTAACGTCTCCGCCCCCGGGCAGGAAGGACATAAGTGTCTACTTTGAGGATTGGGAGATCCTGGAGTTCCAGCTGTTCAAGAATGTCATTGCCACATGACTGGAAATTCTGTTGGACTATGGTATGGGGCAGAATGACAGTACCACTACAAGAATTGAGAGAAAGATATTTTTCAATAGTGATAGGAGTAGTATCGATATGCGAAAGGAGGGAAAGATCATGAGCTTGGGTAGCATTCTGGACAGTGACGATGCGCGTACCGCTCTTGAGAGCATGAAATGAAATATCTCTACCAACCTGGCGCAGGAGCGCTTTGCCAATACAGTGGACCCCCCGGTTAAAGATATTTTTTCACTTAAGAAGTATGTTCAGGTGCCAGTACTGGCCGAATTTGTTCCCATAAGGAATATTGTGAAGTACATTAGTCCATTTCAGACCCGCAAACATACACGTACAAACGCACTTACATAAGTACACTTACATAATTGGTCGCATTCGGAGGTGATTGTTATGCGGGGGTCCACTGTACTATGGTCAGAAAGATAGGCAGAAGAAGAAGTTGGTCTTAAAGTAAAGAATTTAGTCCATTGTGTGGTCCAAAACTGAGCGTGGAGAGGGAGTGCATGACGTGTCGGTCTTTTACAAGTAGAATGGGAAGGTAACGAAGGAACATCATCAGGAGATTGTCGTTGGCGTTTAGGAGTAGGACAGGAGTTAGTCCGTCGTGAAACGGGCTGGCGATTTGAAAATTGCCATACCGTAGAGGGAGAGGCCGGAAGCATAGTCAAAGGAGAGCGGAGGTCAGACAAATTGAAGGAGTCAGTCGAAGCCCTGGTACCTGAAGCGGGTGAGGAAACAGCACCAGCAAGAGGTACAGGGGCATCAGGAGTGTCTGAAGAGTGGTCAAAAAACAAGGCAGGGTCAGAATGGGGTGCGGTATCAAGAAGGGGCCCTGGGGTAGTGGGTTCATGGACTGGGTTCTCCATGGTTAGGTTACTCCTTTGCTTTTTGTTTTTAAGAAAAAAAAAAAGAGGAGGAAATAAAAAAAATAAAAAAAGGGGGGGAGCAGGGAGGAATAGTTCCCAGGAGGAATGAAAGGGCCGGAAATCTCCCTCTGCGCCCAAGAGGACCTCAGCACCGCTAGTAGTGCAGTTGCAGCATGGAACCCGTGCCATACCCTACCCTTCATGCCAGTAAACCAGCAATCTGGGATAGCAACCTCACATGTGCCGAGCTACCTCGGTGGACAAAAGAGAGGGCGGCCGGATATCTGCCACAAAGCATACCTCCTTCGGCCACCACCCCCGGAATCCGAAAGGTGGCTTCCAGAGATACACCCGTCGCCCGAAAGACACCCAATGCCACTCTCCGGGATACCAGAGAAGGATCGGGACATCCCCAGGCGATCCAGATTCCACGGCAAACTACGCCACCGCCAAGAACCTTAACGGAATGGGATGGACCACAGTACCCTTTCCCCTACCTAGGAACTAGTGCGCCTGTGGGAAAAATCCCAAAGGCCAAAAAGAGGAAGGGCAAAAGGGAGGGGTGGGGAGGATGGGATAGGGAAAGGGGGATTGGGGGGTAATTAGGTTTGGTCTGAGGAAGGAGACCGACAGGTCTAATTCCTCAGACCAAGAGCCTCTTCACCACGCCAAGGAGCCCCCCTTGAAGAGGATTGATTGAGATAAATGTGTTTAATAATAAAAATATAAGCGTATTCAAATTGCATATCTAGGCAGAGGTATTGTTTACTTCATTATTTCTAAAATATGTAGTGTTGTATAATAGAAAAATTATTAATGAATGTGGCACAGAAAAGCATGGAGATGAAACTTGCAATGCTATGTTATTTACAGACGACATTGTCAAGCATTCCTTTCAACGTGTTAATGCCAATGCTGTACAGTGCTTGTTATTAAAGTGTTGGCCTCCTCTAAAATTACTACAAAATAGGTTGTTCCCTGCACTTCAGTATCTCTTGCTACCCTCTACCCCCGTACTATCCCCTGCCCCGCTGTTTTCTGTAACCTGCTGATCATCCCCCCTCCCTCCTGCCATCCAATTCCCTTGCTTCCTTCCCTACCCTGCAGCGCTGTATAGCCCTTGTGGCTTATGTCCTTTCAGAATGTCCTTTAACTGTCTAAGAAGTGATAAGCAAACACTCCTCAGGGGCTCATGGGATAAATACCCCCATGACTTGCAGATGGCATTCTAAAGTCATGGGAATGGGCTGATATCCTTCCCCTAAATTTCCTTCTCAATACATGTAGTTCACATCTGGGAAATTTCATGGCCAGTCATTGAAGAAGGCTACTTCACAATCACAAAGCCACTAAACAGATTTTGTGATGTTGCAAGCAGACCTGTTTTACCAAGTAAAAAATTTGGGCAAATGAGACCAATTCTCGGTATGCTAAATATAGTTAACATTAGTGGGGACATTTTTCTAAGCTTTCCTGGATGCCCATTTAGTGTGGGCATGTCATGAACACTGTCCTCAAGGAACCAACACAACACAGCTTTCTGCACGATATTCACACCACACACTCCAATGATCGCTACAACAGTCTTTCATGTCAGCACCTTGCTCCTGCTCATTAATTCATCAATCGCCAAAAATGTCTGACAAACTCAGTCCTCGAGACCACGCATACAAAAATCATCCACCACACAATCCCAGGAGGCACTTAAGATGCAGCCAATAGCCACAGATGTCTTGCTCTGAGCTGCCCATCCACTTTCAACAAATGCAACAGTGTAGGGTATCACTTTGGACATTAAATTATAGTGGGTGCCTCTCCACCTGTTGTACTTAAATGATGAGCACTGTAAATCTTATGAAGAAAATACTGTAGCTACACGTGCTTCTAAACATTAAACTGATTAAAAGGTGAAGTGCACAGGGAATCGCTAAGGTGTGGAATATATAAATATAATTCTCCATGGGGAGGTGGAACTGAATTCTTCCTCCGTAAGCCATGCATGTTGTAGGAGGTGACTAACATGCCAGGAGCAAGGGACTAGTAACCTCTTTTCCTGTATACCTTACTAAACTTAAAAAGAGAAACTGGTTTTTCTTTTTGGGTGTCACTGCCTCGGTGGGATATGACTGGTTTGACGAAAAAAATTATATACAGTGGACCCTCGTTTTTCATAATTAATCCATTCCAGGAAGTGTGACTATTTTCAAAATCATTTTTCCCATAAGGAAATAATGTAAATACAATTAATCCATTCCAGACACCCAGAAGTATTAAAAAAAATTTTTTTACATGAAATATAGATGTAGTACATACTGTACACAATACAATGGGACATGAATGAAACATTAACAGCATAACATTTACTTTTATTGGTGATTCTTCTTAGTGTATGGAAGACTGGAGGAGGGGAGAGATTGGATTATATTTACTGTTTGGAAGGGAAATCCCCTTTCATCAATACCTCAGGTACCAAGTCCTTTTCTGGGGCTACCTCTCTTCTCTGTTTCTTAAGCTGGTCCTAGTGGCATTAAGAGTCACTAGAGCCCTGTCTTGGAGAGAAAAAAAAAAAAAAAAAAAATGTCTCCAGAGAGCTCTGTTTCTGGCATCTCTTTAAAACTTCCCTAAAATGGGCCAAGACTTTGTCACTGTACAAATTGCTGATATGGCTTGCAACAGCCTTGTCAGGGTGATGTTTCTCCATAAATCTTTCCATCCTACCCCACATTTCAAAGATCTCCTTAATTTCTGAAGAAGGCAGCTGAGTGGCGAGGATGTGGAAGAGTTGGTGGAGGACCACAGGGAAGAGCTAACCGCTGAAGACCCCTCAGGGAAGGTTCCTTGATGTTGGTGAGGGGCTTTTGATTTAGGGAACTGGATCTGTGCTCTGGTTCCCCGAATTAAGCCTGAATGACAAGTCCCCCCCAGGTGGTGTATAATCCTACGGGTTTAGCGCTCCCCCCCCTTGATTATAATAATAATAATAACCACTGAAGAGCTGGAAGAGCTTCATCTGGAACAGTATCACACCACAGCTGAGTACCTTGCTTCAGAGGAGGAGAAAGAGGGAGTGGCTGAGGTGCCTTCTTCAAAGATGGAGATTTGTGCCAAGTGGAATGATGTCCAAATGTTTGTGGAGAAGTACCACCCTGAGCAAGCTGAAACAAGCCATCTTGGCAACAAGTTCAGTGACAAAACCATGTCCCATTTTAGGGAAATCTTAAAGAGGCACCAGAAACAAAGGGCTGTGGACAGTTATTTTGTGAGACAGGGGTCCAGTGACTCAAGCTGGTCCTAGTGGCATTAAAAGACAGAAGGGAAGTAACCCCAGAGAGGGCTTTGATACCTGAAGTCCTCATGGAGGGGGATTCTCCTTCCAAACACTAACCCCAATTCTCTCTCTTCTCCTCCCTATCTTCCAGATACCATCACCAATCTTCAATAAAGTAAAAATATTATGTCATGTTTATTTACATTAATTAATACATAATTGAACACTATATTTGTTGTGTGTATGTACAACTGTAATTAATCTCTAAAATAAATTTTTTTGTGAATATTTTTGGGTTTCTGGAACAGATTAAATGTATTTTCATTTTTTCTTATGGGAAACATTACTTTGCTTTTCAGATTTTTCGAATTTAGAACTAGCTCCTGGAACGGATTAAGTTCGATATTTGAGGTTCCACTGTATCTTGTAAAATATTTATATATTTTTTTATTAACATGTCAGCAGTTTCCCACAAAGGTAGGGCGGCCCGAAAAAGAAAAACTTTTACCATCATTCACTCCATCACTGTCTCGCCAGAGGCATGCTTACACTACAGTTATAAAACTGCAACATTAACACCCCTCCTTCAGAGTGCAGGTACTGTACTTTCTATCTCCAGGACTCAAGTCCAGCCTGCCGGTTTCCCTGAATCTCTTCATGAATATTACCCTGCTCTCATTCCAACAGAACATCAAGTCCTAAAAACTATCTCCATTCACTCCTATCTAACATGCTCATGCATGCTTGCTGGAAGTCCAAGCCCCTCTCACACAAAACCTCCTTTACCCCCTCCCTCCAACCTTTCCTAGGCTGACCTCTACCCCATCTTCCCTCCACTACAGATTTTATACACTCTCAAAGTCATTCTATTTTGTTCCATCCTCTCTACGTGTCCGAACCACCTCAACCCCTCCTCAGCCCTCTGGATAAAAGTTTTGGTAATCCTGCACCTCCTCCTAATTTCCGAACTATGAATTCTCTGCATTATATTTACGCCACACATTGCCCTCAGACACATCTCCACTGCCTCCAGCCTTCTCCTTGTTGCAACATTCACCACCCATGCTTCACACCCATATAAGAGTGTTGGTATAACTATACTCTTGTATATTTCCCTCTTTGCTGTTATGGACATAGTTCTGTCTCCACAGACTCTTCAGTGCACCACTCGCCTTTTTCCCCACATCAATTCTGTGATTCACCTTATCTTTCATAAACCCATCTACTGACATGTCCACTCCTAAATATCTGAATGCATTTACAATAAGTATATAAAATATACCTATTGTTAGAATAACAAAAAGTTGGGGTGGTAGGGGAAGTGGAATATTCAAACAGCTTCATGAAGAAATCTAAAAAAAATTTCTCAAAGCCTTTTTATTTACTTTTCTGAGGCTATGTCCCAAAATTTGCACTAAGAGGTGGAGCCCATCTATATATAATAAATAATTTTTTAAGCACAATAGCCATCTCCCATTGAGGGAGGATGAATGTAGGTGTGTATGTATGCGTATTTTTTTTCTTTCTTTTTTAACACATCAGCCGTTTCCCCCAAGGCAGGGTGACCAAAAAAGAAAAAAAAACTTTCACCATCATTCAACACTTTCATCATCATTCATACATAATCACTGTCTTTGCAGAGGCACTCAAATACAACAGTTTAGATGTCACTCTCAAACCCCTCCTTTAAAGTGCAGGCATTGTACTTCCCACCTCCAGGATGAGTCCAGCTAACTGGTTTCCCTGAATCCCTTCACAAAATATTACCCTGCTCACACTTCATTAGCTTGTCAGGTTCCAGAAACCATTCATGTCCATTCACTCCTATCTAACACACTCACGCATGCTTGCTGGTCCTCGCCCAGAAAACCTCTTTTACCCCCTCCCTCCAAACTTTCCCAAGACGACCCCTAACCCACCTTCTGTCCACTACAGATTTATATGCTCTACAAGTCATTCTACTTTGTTCCATCCTCTCTAAATGACTAAACCACCTCAACCCCTCTTCAGCCCTAAGACTAATACTTTTTGTGACTCCACACTTCCTAATTTCCACACTACAAACTCTCTGCATAATATTTACACCACACATTGCCCTTAGACACGACATCTCCACTGCCTTTAGCTTCCTTACTGCAGCATTTACAACCCATGCTTCACACCCATATAAGAGTGTTGGTACCACTATCCTCTCATGCATTCCCTTCTTTGCCTCCATGGATGACATTTTTTGTCTCCACAGATACCTCACTGCACCACTCACCTTTTGTTCTTCATCAATCCTATGGTCAACCTCATCCTGCTGACAACTCAATTCCCAAATATCAAAATACATTCACTTCTTCCATACTCCCTCCCTCCAATGTGATATCCAATTTTTCTTTATCTAAATTGTTTAATACCCTCATCACCTTACTCTTATCAATATTTACTTTCAGCTTTCTACTTTTACATGCCCTCCCAAACTCATCCACTAATCTTTTCAACTTTATTTAGAATCTTTCAAAAGCACAGTATCATCAGCAAAAAGTAACTGTGTCAACTCCTATTTTGTATTTGATTCCCCATAATTTAATCCCACCTGTCTCCCCAACACACCAGGATTTACTTCTTTTACAACCCCATCTATAAATATGTTAACCATGGTGGCATTATACATCCCTATCTAAGGCCTACTTTTACTGGGAAGTAATCCTCTCTCCTACACACCCTAACCTAAGCCTCACTATCCTCATAAAAACTCTTTACAGCATTTAATAACTTACAGCATTTAATAACTTACTTGCAACATCTGCCACATTGCTCCTCTATCCACTCTATCATATGCCTTTTCTAAATCCATAAATGCAATAAAAACTTCCCTACCTTTATCTAAATACTGTTCACATATATGCTTCAATGTAAACACTTGATCTACACATCCCCTACCCACTCTGAAACCTCCTTGCTCATCCGCAATCCTACATTCTGTCTTACCTCTAATTCTCTCAATTATAACCCTACTGTACACTTTTCCTGGTATACTCAGTAAGCTTATTCCTCTATAATTTTTACAGTCTCTTTTGTCCCCTTTCCCTTTATATAAAGGGACTATACATGCTCTCTGCCAATCCCTAGGTACCTTCCCCTCTTTCATACATTTATTAAACAAAAGTACCAACCACTCCAACACTATATCCCCCCCTGCTTTTAACATATCTGTCATGATCCCATCGGTTCCAGCTGCTTTACCCCCTTTCATTTTACGTAATGCCTCACATACCTCCCCCACACTTACATTCTGCTCTTCTTCACTCCTAAAAGATGGTATACCTCCCTGACCAGTGCATGAAATTACTGCCTCTGTTTCTTCCTTAACATTTAAAAGTTCCTCAAAATATTCTCGCCATCTACCTAATACCTCCGTCTCCCCATCTACTAACTCCCCTACTCTGTTTTTAACTGACAAATCCATACTTTCCCTAGGCTTTCTTAACTTGTTTAACTCACTCCAAAATTTTTTCTTATTTTCATTAAAATTTCTTGACAGTGCCTCTCCCACTCTATCATCTGCTCTCCTTTTGCACTCTCTCACCACTCTCTTTACCTTTCTTTTACTCTCCATATACTCTGCTCTTCTTATAACACTTCTGCTTCGTAAAAACCTCTCATAAGCTACCTTTTTCTCTTTTATCACACCCTTTACTTCATCATTCCACCAATCACTCCTCTTTCCTCCTGCCCCCACCCTCCTATAACCACAAACTTCTGCCCCACATTCTAATACTGCATTTTTAAAACTATTCCAACCCTCTTCAACCCCCCCACTACTCATCTTTGCACTAGCCCACCTTTCTGCCAATAGTCGCTTATATCTCACCCGAACTTCCTCCTCCCTTAGTTTATACACTTTCAACTCCCTCTTACTTGTTGTTGCCACCTTCCTCTTTTCCCATCTACCTCTTACTCTAACTGTAGCTACAACTAAATAATGATCCGATATATCAGTTGCCCCTCTATAAACATGTACATCCTGGAGCCTACCCATCAACCTTTTATCCCCCAATACATAATCTAATAAACTACTTTCATTACGTGCTACATCATACCTTGTATATTTATTTATCCTCTTTTTCATAAAATATGTATTACTTATTACCAAATCTCTTTCTACACCCTGCCTCGGTGGGAGACGACCGACTTGTTGAAAAAAAAAAAGGAGAAGGTGTGGAGTTAATAAAAGTATTAGTCAGAGGGCAGAAGAGGGGTTGTTGAGGTGGTTTGGTCATTTAGAGAGAATGGATCAAAGTAGAATGACATGGAAAGCATATAAATCTATAGGGGAAGGAAGGCGGGGTAGGGGTCGTCCTCGAAAGGGTTGGAGAGAGGGGGTAAAGGAGGTTTTGTGGGTAAGGGGCTTGGACTTCCAGCAAGCGTGCGTGAGCGTGTTAGATAGGAGTGAATGGAGACGAATGATACTTGGGACCTGACGATCTGTTGGAGTGTGAGCAGGGTAATATTTAGTGAAGGGATTCAGGGAAACCGGTTATTTTCATATAGTCGGACTTGAGTCCTGGAAATGGGAAGTACAATGCCTGCACTTTAAAGGAGGGGTTTGGGATATTGGCAGTTTGGAGGGATATGTTGTGTATCTTTATACGTATGCTTCTAGACTGTTGTATTCTGAGCACCTCTGCAAAAACAGTGATAATGTGCGAGTGTGGTGAAAGTGTTGAATGATGATGAAAGTATTTTCTTTTTGGGGATTTTCTTTCTTTTTTGGGTCACCCTGCCTCGGTGGGAGACGGCCGACTTGTTGAGAAAAAAAAAAAAAAAAAAAAAATTATATATATATATATATATATATATATATATATATATATATATATATATATATATATATATATATATATATATATATATATATAATATATAATATATATATATATATATATATATATATATATATATATATATATATATATATATATATATATATATAATTTAAACAAGTCATGATTCTGCTATTGTTCACCATTGCATACAACTGGGTTTTTGCTAATTACACACAAGGATTCCAGTTCTACAAAGATTACTGCAAAACTGCTTCTTCAAGGATTCTAATCATACAAGTGTAAATAGCTGAAATGTGTGTAACTCACATGACCACTCACTCAGAACAGATGGAGTGTTAGTGAGTTAGTGAAGGATCTCATTTCAAAGAGTCCTCTGCCTCATCATCATCATAGTCCTCCTCATAGTCCTCATTAGGTGGAGTGGTTGAAGGTGTGATGGGTGATTCAAGGGGGAACACATCAATGGGGGTCACTCCAATGCCAATCCCCACACTCATGGGTCGCATAATATTCTTACCCTGTTGCATGGTAAGCATTTGGTAAAGTCTTATTTAAAGCATTACTATAGCATTTGTTTCATTAGTTATAATACTTAGGTTAATGATACATTCACATAACCAAGAAAGCAAAGCTGTACAATACTTAGAAGTAAGAGTTAGTAATATGCATTATTTAACCTGTTACTTATAGTTCTGGTCTACTCATACATGATAGCCTTACATTATATTCAGGCACTCATAAGACTATGTATTAAACACATTTTACTTTTCATTAATATTTGGAAACTAGAACATTTTGGTACATTATTATAATTTCTGAAAAATGCATATATATCTAATTGTTAACTTCCTGTTCAGATAAGCTATAGTAGCATATTGCTGACAATAATGAAGAGAGAGAGGTACAGAGCAAGCTTTTATTGTGACATTTCACTGTGTACAGTTTTATCAAGTCAGTGACAACGGTGTTACAGTCAACAAAATGCTCACTTATTCTTCTTGGCATAAAATCTTCTAAGTATTGCATAAGTTTTCTTACTCCACTATATGTATTAACTGTTTTTTTTTTTTTAATTTATTCATAAGCAATGTTAGTTTATTATTTTTAATACTGACTTGTAAAATTACTGGTTAAAGTTATGGTGGGCAGCATGAAAAACCTATACTTCACATCCATCCAAAAATGCTGATACCACTATACTCTGGTACATTCCCTTTTTCTCCCTTCACAGATAAACTTTTTTTCATTCTAGAGATAATTCAACATACCACCCACCTTTTTACCTGTATTCTATGGTTTACCTCATTTTTCACAGACCCATCTGCTGACATGTCCACTCCCAAATATCTAAACAGTGCATCCATTTCCTCTACAGCTCCTCCTCTCCAATCTGATATTCAATCACTACACTTTTTGTATCCTCATCACCTTGCTTTTTTTCTATGTTCACTTTTTTTTTTTCCCACATGCTCTCCCACATTTGTCCACCAACCTTTATAACTTGACTTCAGAATCCCTTAAAAGAATTGTCATCATCAAAGAGCAACTGGGATAACTCCCACTTTAATCATATATACATCTTTCAATCCCACACCCATTCCTAAAATCCTAATATCACTTCTTTCTCCCCTATTAAAACTCAGGAGCACAATGTTTTAGCATGTTAAAATTTAAAACCATGCAAAGAAGAATGGTTAATTGTAACACCAATCAATCCTTAAGCTTTACTAGAAATTTTAAATACTTTAACCGCAAGCACCCAAAAAATGATGCAAGTTGTAACAAAATACTATGATACTATCTCAATACAATACTTGATTAAAGTGCCTACTTCTTAAAGATTACTTAACAGGATATATTTTTAGTAATTACTTTCTTATTTTGGTCAAAAAAGTAGTAAACCCATGTGGTGCCATTCATCTTACTGTACTCATCAACACTTGGGAGAAACAAATTTAAAAAAAAAAATGAAGTCCTTTACCTGTCCAGGTCGCCATCCACAGCCTGGTAGAGGAAGTCCATCAGGCCCTGTAGGGCATGGAGCATCCAGCCCTGGCACGCCCATTTCACCCTTAGGCCCATTTTTTCCACGTCTTCCTCGTCGACCCTGCAGGAATAATATAAACAATTATTAAATGATACTTTAGGATGAAGGAAGAATTTGAACAGAATCAGAATGCACATTCTATTATTATTATTATTATAATCAAAAAGAAGCGCTAAGCCACAAGGGCTATACAGCGCTGCAGGGTAGGGAAGGAAGCAAGGGAATTGGATGGCAGGAGGGAGGGGGGATGATCAGCAGGTTACAGAAAACAGCGGGGCAGGGGATAGTACGGGGGTAGAGGGTAGCAAGAGATACAAGTAGAAAGGGCTGAAAGTATCAGAATTTGTGAAGTAAGTCAGTCGTTGTCAAAAAGTCAATAAGAGAGTCCGGATGAAAGGTGGGTCCATCAGCGAGAAGGGAAGGTAAAGAGAGAGCAGCGGGGCGAAGACGACGACAGAGGTAAATTCTGCGTGCTCGTTGATAAAGTGGGCAGTCCAACAGAATGTGGCTGACTGATAATGGAGCTTGGCAATTCTCACAGAGAGGAGCAAGACGCCTCTCCATGAGATATCCATGAGTAAGACGAGTATGGCCAATGCGAAGACGGGAGAGAGTAGTCTCCCAACCTCGACACTGGTGATAAGAAGACGGCCAGTAACCTATACTCGGTTTAATAGACTGAAGTTTGTTGCCGAGCATAGTAGACCAACGTTGTTGCCAACGGGTGTGAAGGTGGGAAGATATTACAGCAAAATAGTCCGTACATGGAATACCTCTGTAAGAAACTGGTAGGTCATGTACTGCTGACCGCGCAGCAGTGTCTGCCTGTTCATTGCCCTGTACGTCAACATGACCAGGGACCCAACAAAAAACAATATCTTTATGCTTAGTAAAGATGCGGCGTAGCCAAAGTTGGATACGGAGGACTAAGGGGTGAGGTGTATCAAATTTTTGTATAGCCTGTAAAGCACTAAGGGAGTCTGAGACAACCACAAATGATGACACAGGCATAGATGCAATACGGATAAGTGCTGTAAGGATGGCATATAATTCAGCAGTAAAAATACTAGCTGAAGATAGTAAATGCCCTTGTACGACGCTGTCCGGAAACACTGCTGCGAATCCTACGCCGTCAGAAGACTTAGAGCCATCTGTGTACACAGCAATGGCATGAGAATGAGAGTGAAAGTGGTCAAGAAAAAGAGAGCGGGAAGCGACCGTAGACAGTTGGGCTTTCGAGCAAGGGAGGGAGAAAGAACAGACTCGAACAGCTGGGACCTCCCAGGGGGGTAGGGAAAAGTGAGATGCTACATGTACATAGAAAGGTGGTAGTTGAAGAGAAGACAAGAGCGAATGAAGGCGAAGAGAGAAGGGACGGAGTAAGCAGGGGCGGCGAACAAATAAAGAATGTCTACTAATATCAGTGACCATTCTATAAATGGAAGGATTGCGGAGATCATGAGAGCGTACATAGTAGCGCAGGCAATGGGCATCACGGCGATCGGATAAGGATGGAACGTTCGCTTCTGCATAGAGGCTTTCGACAGGGGAAGAGCGAAAAGCACCAAGGCATAAACGTAATCCTTGGTGATGAATGGGGTTAAGGCTAGAGAGAGTAGCAGGAGATGCCGCTGAATAGATCTGGTCACCATAATCAAGTTTCGATAAAATAAGGGTGGAATGTAGGTGAAGGAGGGTTCGACGATCAGCTCCCCACGAAAGATGAGCAAGGGTTTTAAGAAGGTTCAGCCGGCTGTGACAAGTTGCCTTCAGAGAGGTAATGTGAGGTTTCCAGGATAACCTACGATCAAAGAGGAGGCCCAGAAACTTGACTGTATCACGTTCAGGGATACGTGAGCCATAGAGGTACAAAGGATGATCAGAGATGACAGAGCGTCTAGTGAAAGTGATTTGGTGGGTTTTAGTGCTGGAAAATTTAAACCCATGTGTGGTGGCCCAATTGGAAACACGGTCGACTGCATGCTGGAGAGAAACTGTAAGGAGGTGACAGTCAGCGCCTGCACAGGCAATAGCAAAGTCATCAACATAGAGTGATGACCAAATATTTGATGGAAGACTAGAGGCCAAATCATTAATAGCAAGGAGAAAAAGTGTTGTGCTCAGAACACATCCCTGGGGGACACCTTCAGCTTGGACAAAGTCCGGGGAGAGCACATTATTAACCCGAACACGGAAATGCCTGTCAGTTAAAAAGTTCTTAAGGAAGGATGGTAGATTGCCTCGAAGGCCTAAGGAGTGGGCTTGGGCTAAAATATTATACCTCCAAGTTGTGTCATATGCCTTCTCAAGGTCAAAAAATATGGCAATAACTGAGTGGTTATTCGCAAAGGCATTACGAACATACGTATCCAAGCGCAGTAAGGGGTCTATGGTAGAACGTCCCTTACGAAAGCCATATTGACGAGTGGAGAGACTGTTGTGTGTCTCTAAATACCACACTAAACGTCTATTTACTAGACGTTCCATTACTTTGCAAACTGCACTGGTAAGAGCAATGGGACGATAGTGGGAGGTTTCATGTCCCGTAGTGCCTGGTTTGCGGAAAGGGAGAACAATGGCGGATTTCCACAGCTGTGGAAGAACTCCTTGTGACCAAATAAGATTGTAAAGGTGTAATAGGACTGCAAGGGCTGACTGATGTAAATGTTGTAGCATACGAATATGAATGTCGTCGGGCCCAGCTGCCGATGATCGACAAGCTGAGAGTGTTGCCTCCAGTTCTTGAAGTGTAAAAGGCACATTATACTGTTCTTCTCTGAGAGAAGAAAAGTCCAAGGGTGCTAACTCTCTGGCAGACTTTGAGGAAAGAAATGAGGGGCATAGATGGAGTCCCTGAGAAATACGGACCAGATGATTGCCAATTTCATTGGCAACATCTAGTGGGTTTGCTATATCAACACCGGCAACCCGCAGAACAGGAGCCGGGTCAGGAGAATATTTACCACTCAGTTTTCGTACTTTTTTCCAGACTGCACTCATAGAGGAAGCAGAGGTGATGGTGGAGACATAATCTCGCCAGCAAGTGCGTTTAGCGTCACGGATGACACGGCGAGCGATCGCACGCTTCTGTTTAAAATCAAGGAGTCGCTCTGTGGTTCTATTGTACCGGTACCTGCCCCA
The DNA here is from genome assembly GCF_038502225.1 of Cherax quadricarinatus. Classification (NCBI taxonomy): domain Eukaryota; kingdom Metazoa; phylum Arthropoda; class Malacostraca; order Decapoda; family Parastacidae; genus Cherax; species Cherax quadricarinatus. The sequence goes on from NC_091339.1 coordinate 25,598,422, forward strand.
TGCAGCGCGTTTCAAACGTACTGCACGAGCACAAGCAGGAGACCACCAAGGCACGCATTTCTGAGAATGCCTGCCCGAAGTTTGGGGTATAGAATGAGAAGCTGCGGTGAAAACGGAGGACGAGAAGAGGTGTAAAAGCTCATCGATGGAGGACGAAGAAGGAACCTCTTTAAAAACAGTCAGGTGTGAGTAAAGGTTCCAATTTGCCCGATTAAATTGCCAGCGTGGGGTGCGAAGAGGTGGCGAATATGAAGGGGAAGTAAGAATGATTGGGAAATGATCACTGTCATGTAAGTCCGGGAGAACAGACCAAGTAAAGTCTAATGCGGCGGAGGAAGAGCAAACTGAGAGATCGATGCAAGAGAGAGTATGAGTCCGAGGATCAAAATGGGTGTGAGTACCTGTATTTAAAACATGGAGGGGGTGGGTGGCAAGAAAAGCCTCTAACTGAATTCCACGGGAATCACAGTGAGACCCTCCCCAGAGGAAATGGTGGGCATTAAAATCACCAAGTAACAGAATCGGTGGCGGTAATGACGAAACAAGGAAGGCAAAATCCGGAATAGATAATGCCCGAGAAGGAGAGAGATATAAAGAACAGAGCGTATACCACCTATGTAAGTGGATACGGGCTGCTGTGTAATGCAGCGAAGTATGAACAAATAGCTGATGGTACGGAATATCAGTGCGGAGAAGAAGGGCACTTTCATTAAAGGTCCCATCAGGAAAAGGATCTGAAGAATACAATAAATTATAGCCTGAGATGTGAGAAATAACAGCAGAGTGTAATTTTGGTTCCTGTAAGCAAACACCAACAGGGGCAAACTGGGAGAGTAACATCTGAAGCTCACCCCGATTACCCCTGAGGCCGCGTATATTCCACTGTAAAAAGGCCATGATTGGCAATGATAAAGATACTTGAAATCCGCAGGTAAGGGTTCCTACGGACTAGAAGGGTTAGAAAAGTCCACATGCGGAGGCAGTGGAAAATGTTCAAGCAGCGAAGGAACGGTGCGCTGTGAAGAAAGGAGTTGCGCAGATGGAGCAGAGGAGAGAGGAAGAGCGGAAGGTGGATCAGTGTCCATTGATGGTTTGGTCTCTGCAATATATTCAGAGATTGCTTCAAGTGTTTCGGAATTCAGAGATGTCGTATGGGAGACAATATTGGGAATGGTAGGGGGAGGATGAGTAAAGATTGGAACTGTATTGGACTGTACCAAGGTAGGGGGGGGCGAAAGGGTGGAGGGAACTGGAGAAGCGTGGCAGGGGACAGAAGAGACAGGAACCTGGGAGGTGGCAGAAGAGGAAGAAACTTGGGAGGGAACAGGGGAGGAAGGTACATTACGAGGAGGAGGGTGAACCTCTGCACTTGTAACTGAGCCAGTGAGAGGGGAAGAACTAGGGACAGAGACAGGGAGGGTAAAATGAGGAGGTGGAAGATGGGTAGGAGGTGTTACCGGACCTTTTTTTGACTTTTGAGAAGTAGAGGGACGATTGGGAAGAGGTGTCGTACGAGGTCTCGTCGATACTGAGGCTTGTAAGAGAGAACTCGAAGAAGCGAGATTAGACTGAGGCGTTGAAGTAGGGACGTCTGAGCCGAGGACAGCAAAAGGATTAGATACAGGAGTGATTATGGGAGAGGTAACCACAGAGGTGGGTGTAGAAGATGGGATACCAGAAGTGGGGGGACGTTTTGAAACACGGGAATAAGAAACACGTGGGAGTCTCCCTTGGAGGCGGAGATGAGAAACTGCCATGGCATAAGGGAGACCTTCTGTCTCTTTGAGGTAACGGATTTCCCGCTCGTTTAAATAGACCTGACAACGGCGAGAGTACGAAGGGTGAGCCTCATGACAGTTAAGGCAAGAGGGAGATCGATTGCAAGACGTATTAGAATGGTCATCGGCACCACAGACTGGGCATTCGGCGATAGATCTGCAATATTTCGCTGGATGGCCAAATCGCCAGCAATTTCTACACTGTTGTGGTGTAGGGATCACCTTTCGAACTTGTAACCGATGTCCTGCTATATAAACGGAGGATGGGAGTTCTCGGCTGTCAAAAGTTAAACGAGCCACATTGCTAGGGTATCGTCTCCGCCCACGGGCAGGAAGAACGTAAGTGTCTACCTTGAGGATTGGGAGATCTTGGAGTTCCAGCTGTTCTAGAATGTCGGTGCCACATGTCTGGAAATTTTGTTGAACTATGGTATGGGGCAGAATAACGGTACCACTACAAGAATTGAGGGAATGATGTTTTTCAAGGGTGACAGGAACAGTATCTATATGGGTAAGACGAGAGAGCTCACGAGCCTGGGTAGCATTCTGTACGGTAATGATGCGCGTACCGCTCTTAAGAGCATGAAAAGAAATATCTTTACCAACATGGCGTAGGAGTGCCTTGCCAATACTATGGTCAGAAAGATAGGCAGTAGAGGAAGTTGGTCGTAAAGTGAAGAATTTAGTCCACTGTTCAGTCTGAAACTGAGCGTGGAAAGGTAGTGAAGGACGTGTCGATCGTTTCTGAGAAGAACGAGAAGGTGAAGGTGGAGAAGTATCATCAGCAGGTAATTGTCGTTGACGTTTAGGCGTGGGACCAGAGTTGGTCCGACGTGGAACGGGTCGGCGATTTGAAAATTGCCGCACCGTAGAGGGAGAGGCCGGAAGCATAGTCAGAGGAGAGCGAAGGTCTGATAAATCGAAGGAGTCAGTCGAGGCCTCAGTACCTGAAGCGGGTGAGGAAACAGCACCGGCAATAGGTACAGAGGCATGAGGAATGTCTGAAGAGTGGTCCAAAGACGAGGCGGGGTCAGAACGGGGTGCGGTATCAAGAAGGGGCCCGGGGGTACCAGGTTCATGGACTAGGGCTGCCATGGTTAGGTTACTTCTTTCTTTTTGTTTTTAAGAAAAAAAAAGAAAGAAGAAAAGAAAATAAAAATAAAAAAAAGAAAAAAAAAGGGGGGACCGGGGAGGGATAGTTCCTAGGAGGGATGAAAGGGCCAGAAATCTCCCTCCGCGCCCAAGAGGACTCGACACCGCTAGTAGCGCAGATGCAGCATGGAACCCGTGCCATACCCTACCCTTCATGCCAGTAAACCAGCAATCTGGGATAGCAACCTCACATCTGCCGAGCTACCTCGGTGGACAAAAGAGAGGGCGGCCGGATATCCGCCACAAAGCATACCTCCTTCAGCCACCACCCCCGGAATCCGAAAGGTGGCTTCCAGAGCTACACCCGTCGCCCAAAAGACACCCAAAGCTACTCCGGGATACCGGAGAGGGATCGGGACATCCCTAGGCAATCCAGATTCCACGGCAAACTACGCCACCGCCAAGAAACCTCAACGGAATGGGATGGACCCCGGTGTCCTTTCTCCTACCTAGGAACTAGCGCGCCTGTGGGAGAAATCCCAAAGGACAAAAAGAGGAAGGGCAAAAGGGAGGAGTGGGGAGGAGGAGGAGGAAAGGAAAAAGGGGAGGATGGGGAGGATGGGATAGGGGAGGGGAGATTGGGGGGTAATTAGGTTCGGTCTGAGGAAGAAGACCGATAGGTCTAATTCCTCAGACCAAGAGCCTCTTCACCACGCCAAGGAGCCCCCCTTGAAGAGGAATGCACATTCTAAAGGCAGGTTATTAATATATTTGCTAATCCAGTCAGTAAGCTAACCTAATACATATTGAGGGATACACGTCTTGAATGATTTGTGTAATAGTAATTAATTTAGGCCAAATTGTTTTTCTTGAAACTGGGTTTTACCCCTAAGAATTTATTACTTCCTAAGAAACACATTGAAGTTTTTCATTGTTTGAAGAATCCGGTTTCAAATTTATGGTGTTTTATGTACCCCCCCCCCTTCCACACACACAGACAGACACACTTTCTCTGAACTGCATAAAGAAAAAATCCTCTCCCAAAATAATAAGCACAAATATACAACTTGGTTAGGTCCTGGCAGCCATGTAGTGTGTATACCTCATGGAATGTTAGTAACTATTTGTTACAGGCAACATCCCACACATACAAAGTACTGTATGATCAATATGTTCAAAGATTTTATATAATGCATAAATATTAAAAGTTACAAAAGTGAATGAATGCCACTTATTTCAGCAGGAGAGACATGTGGACCATTTTATAAGGGCCATATACACTAGAAATTTATTTCACAATATGAATGAACTAAGAAATAGCTGTACTCTTCTGCCTACTACATGGTCATGGAAGGAAATGTGTTACCTTTGAAAGGTCTGAGTCCTTAGACACAAGACACTTATTCAGATTACAATGTCATTCACCTCTACAACTTATTTTGTTAGTACATACATTACACAATAAGTATAGTCTTGGAACTTTTCAATTAAACCCTGTAGAGTACATGTATATCAGACTACATCAGACAAGAGCACACTGCATTTTTTAAGTAGTTAATTTTGAAAGCTTATTCAGATTCTTAAAAAAAAAAAAAAAAAAAAAAAGCTTATTTTACATTAAATACAGAAAATTATTTCTAAAACTACTCGCAAAACAATTTATAAAATTAAGCTCGAAATAACTGAATCATCCATTTATAATTTTTTTTAAACTTATAACAATTGAGCCAAGTACTTACCCTTTCCCCTTTCATTCCTTTTTCTCCTTTTGGACCCTGAGAATGAAAGGATGACACACACGCATCAGATAAGCCAATTCTGGTTGACTATTAAATACTTACAATGAATGCTACACCATTGTTAATCAAATGTCAATCAGGCACAGGGTGTCAAATTTTGTAATTTGATACCCTCTGCCTAATTTCCTTGTCAGCATACCAACTTATTAAACGTTTAAACATTACTTCAGGAATAAGTAGATGTTGCCACTTTTATAACAATAATACACATTAGTGACAGGAGACAAAACCCATGCAATTAGATGCAGGATGGTATAAACATTATAATATGTAACAGCCATATTCAATGCACTATTATCCTTCAGAGATGAGAGAATGTACTGTATATCATAAGAGTGATTACCCATGTGCAATCATAGGGGTGTGTATAGATGTGTGTTATAAGAGTTAATGGCCAATGGAAGTTAAATGATCTTGATTTTAATGAGGCATTTGTTACATCTATACACTACATGGAAAACCCATGTAGTGTATGGGGATAATTATTATTATACTGTTTTTAAAAAAGTACTAAACTCATATGGAGGATAAGCCCTTGTTGTTTTCATTGTATACTGGCTCTTGTTATTATTTGGTATCTTGTAAATACAGTGGACCCTCGGTTATCAGCCGTTTCGCTTATCGGCCAACTCGGTTTTCGGCCGGTTTTATTGGCCGTATTTGACTCGTCAACTCACCGCCGCCAGCCACCTCATGTGTCAATCAGGCTGTGTCTTTGGGCAAGTGAGGAAGCTTCTGCTCATTCATCCAAACATTTTGCTATATTCCATTGTTTTTGGTGGTTATTTAAGTGCAACTACAAAATAAGTAACCATGGCCCCAAAGAAAGTTCCTAGTAAAGTTCCTTTGGTAAAGTGAGAAACATGATGGAATTTAAGAAAGAAATTGTAGCAAAGTACAAAAGTGATGGTGGTAGAGGGTGGTAGTGATGGTGGTAGAGGATAGAGGGTAGAGCTGCAAGACCTTCATCTAGAATAGCAACAGACTACAGCTGAGGAAATTGCTTTAGAGGAGGAAGACAGAGGGGAGAATGTGCCTTCTTCAGTGATTAACAATGTGTGCAAAATGGAGCAAGTTGCAGGGGTACAGTGACTCTCAAGCCTCTCTCCTCCTCCCTATCTACCATAAGCCAAGAAGTCTTCAGTAAAGGTATGTAATACTGATTTAATTGTTCATGTATTTATTTTATTTAGTTATTAGTGTTTTGTGTATGTAAAACTATAATTAATCTTTAAAAAATTATTTTTTTGTGAATATTTTTGGGTGTCTGGAATGGATTAATTGTATTTACATTAAATCTTATGAGAAACTTTATTTCGGTTTTAGGCTGAGCTTCTGGAACGGATTATGGCCGATAACCGAGGGTCCACTGTACAAACATTCATATTCAAAGAATATGTAGCCTTACTGCAATGTTCTAAAGATATATTCTTGTCCATAAGATAGAATTTATAGGGGCAGTGATTCAGGACACTAGTTAGTTTAACTGAGAATGCAACAATAAAAAGTTCCCCTAACGATGTTATTAAAGTCTAATCAAAAATTTTTTTTCAGTTCATCATTTAATGGCAATTTATCACTATGCATCTCACTATCTTCATTCTTTATTCGACTTTCCAAAGATTATGCATTTTCAAATTCTGAAAACTTAAACATTTTTTTAAGACAGGGCCAGTTAATCTGAAAGTAGTACAATTGTATTTTGTTTTATTACTGTTTCAATACTGTACTATATTATTTGACAGTCTGTATTGCTACTGTCATCTGTTATTAACCTGTTCAGTGTTGGGCCCCAAAATAAAACAGACAATGTTGGCAATTAAAAAAAAAAAAATGGTAGAGAATCTTTTTTCTGAAGGTATTGACACCAAAAATACGGAATTTGCTGGAAAAAAAAATACAAAATTACAAAGGCACAAAGTTAGTAGTCCGAGTGCGATTTACGCATCAGTGATTTCGCCCACTTTGAAACCTATTTTAAGCCAATTCCAATACTTGCTTTAAACAAATTCTTAGCTATTTTGCTAATGTGCCTTCAGGTTTATCGATTGAGTGCAAGAAACTGCCCATTCAGCTGTCACAACTACCCTATAAATTTAGTGCACAGAAGTCAGTAATTTGGCTAGTTTAACACAAAATCAAAATACATAATTCCAATTTAACCCTTTGACTGTTTCGGTCACATATATACATCTTACGAGCCACTGTGTTTGACGTATATACAGTGGACCCTCGACTAACGATATTAATTGGTACCCGAGACCGAATATCGTTAGTCAAGCTTTTTTAAGCATTAGTCGAGGCAAAATGTTAGCGTTAAAATGTATCGCTAGTCGAATTTGAAGTTATACGATGACATCATTGGTCGAGGGTCCACTGTATACTCAAAAATTCTAGCGGCTTCAAATCAAGCAGGAGAAAGCTGGTAGGCCCACATGTGAGAGAATGGGTCAATGTGCACCATATAAAAAAAATCCTGCAGCACGCAATGCATGAGAAAAAAAAAACTCAGATCGTTTTTTTTGGATTAAAATGCCGACTTTGTGATGTATTTTTGTATAGTATTTATGGTTGTATTCTTGTTTTCTTGGTCTCATTTGATAGAATGGAAAACATATTATAGAAACAGAGGTGATTTTGACTGGTTTTACTATGAAAAGAACCTTGAAATGGAGCTCAAAGTAGGGGAAATGTTTGATTTTTGCTGATGTTCAAAAGTAAACAAATGATGTCATCGTCCAATAAATGTCCAACTTGTAGACAGCCTGTACTGTCTGCACAGACAGCCTATGCTGTCTGCCAGCTTAGTTCATATTTCGCGCCATGCTGGTGCTGCCACCTATAGGCATTGCCACTTCAGCCTGCCTGCCCTTGCCACGCTCTCACTCTGGCGTCACTCTTCACTCAGTCAAGAAGTGTCCTCTCTCGTGGCATGGCCCTCCCGGGCCATGGGCACAAACACACAAGTCTGTGTACCCACCACGACATAACAATTAAGTAAGAAGCCTCCGAAGACATATCATTAACCACCCGCTTACAGCCTACCAAACAAACTCGTAATAAACTGGCCATTCTAATATGCAGTCATGAATGGGTTGACATTATTTATACATTATTATTATTATAATCAAAAAGAAGCGCTAAGCCACAAGGGCTATACAGCGCTGCAGGGCAGGAAGGAAGCGAGGGCATCAGGTGGCAAAAGGGAGGTGGATGAGTAATAGGTTACGGATAACAGCGGAGCAGTGGATGGTGAAAGGGTAAAGGGCAGCAAGAGACTGAGCTAGAAAGGGCTGAGGGGAGTGCGTAAGGTATCATCAGAGTTTGTGGAGTAAATCAGTCGTTGTCAAGAAGTCAATGAGAGAGTCAGGATTAAAGGAGGGTCCATCAGCAAGAAGGGAAGGTAAAGAGAGAGTAGTAGAACGAAGACGGCGTTGGAGGTAAATTCTGCGTGCTCGTTGATAGAGAGGGCAGTCTAACAGAATGTGGCTAATCGATACTGGAACTTGACACTGCTCACAGAGAGGTACAGGGTGACTCTCCATGAGATACCCGTGAGTAAGACGAGTGTGGCCAATGCGAAGACGGGAGAGAGTGGTCTCCCAACCACGGCACTGATGACAAGAAGACGGCCAGTAACCTATGCTCGGTTTAATAGAATGAAGTTTGTTACCAAGCAGAGTTATTTTTTATACAATTATTACAATATTGCAGTAGTGTGCACAGCAATAAATCTTCTATTTTTTGTTTGAATAAAAATTCAAAATAGAAACCAAGAGTAATATAAGAAGGGCCTGGAGATGTGACCGATGAACAAAGAAAACATTATTTTGGAGCCAGGAATGTCGGCATTGTTCATTCTGGATCCTATTTTGAAATTGGCATATTTTTTAATCTGCATGAAATCGGCCAAATAGCAAATTTCTGACCACGTTATTGGGTAGTTGAAATCGGTAAATGGGCAATTTCTTGTACTCAATTGATAGAACAAATGTTGTTCTAAAGAAATAGCTATGAGTTTGGTCGACTGGAACAATGGAATTAGCTGAAAATAGGGCTCAAAGTGGGCAAAATCGCTGATTCGTAAATATCGCCGAGGTCGCTAACTTCGTGAGAGCGTAATTCCGTAAGTTTTCCATAAATTTTTTTTTTTTTTTTGGTGTCATCATCGGGAAAAGATTCTCTTTCATTTCATAATTTTTTTTTCCCCAAAAATTTTTCGACACCACAAGACACCTCAGGATTTGGAGTTTCGACAGTCAAGGGGTTAAAAACAGTCCATAATAAACAATGTAGACACTCCAGGTATTAAAGTACCATTTTCTCTGTTCATTAATCATGTCCTCAGGCCCTCCATTTTGAATTCATCATCAACACAAAATATAAGTGAGTTTACCCTATTTCATGAATAATAAATTAGTATAACCAGGAATAATTTGTCATGGTTTATGGTGTCCCAATAGTTCAATCAAGATCTACTTTGAGCCTGATTTCAAGTTACTTATCTGTTTAACCCTTTCAGGGTCCGTGCTGTAGATCTACGGCTTTACATTGAGGGTCCAAACCGTAGATCTATGCCATGACCTCGGCTCACTCTGATAAGCTGTGAATGGTAAATTTGGGCCTAGATATGAGAGAATACATCTATGTGGTATGTGTGCACCACATAAAACAAATCCTGCAGCACACAGTGCATAATGAGAGAAAAAGAATAGACCGTAATTTTCGATTAAAACAGCGACTTTGCAGTGTTTTTTTGTATGTTTTTTATACTTGTATTTGTGATTTCTTGGTCTCATTTGATAGAATGGAGATATATTACAGAAACAGAGATGATTTTGATTGGTTTTAGTACTGGAAATGGCTTAAAACTGAGCTCAAAGTAGCGGAAATGTTAAATTTTTGCTGATGTTCAAGAGTAAACAAATAACCTCACACGTCTAATACGCACCAGTTGGTGGGTCTAATATATGTTCACAAATGTGGTGATATTATTTATACAATTATTACAATATTGCATAACAGTAAATCTTCTATTTTTTGGTTTGAATAAAAATTCATTATGTAAATAAAAAATCAAAATGAAATTCATTTGTAAAGCCTGAAAACGTAAATAATGAATAGAGGAAATGTTAGTTTAGTGCCAGGAATGCCTGCATTGTTTATTCTGAACCCTATTTTGAAACTGGAATATTTTGAACTTTGCATTAAATTGGCCAAATTACCAATTTGAAATCACTTTATTTTGTAATTGAAACAGTTGACTTGGCGATTTCTTGTGTTCAATCGATAGAACAGAAGTAATACTAGTGAAAAAGCTAAGAATTTGGTCGACTGGAATAATGTAATTGGCCTAAAATGAGAGTCAAAGTTGGCAAAATCACTGATGCGTAAATATCGCTGACGCATCAAAATTCGCAAGAGCATAACTATCAATTTTCCATCAAATTTCGTACTTTTTGTTTTATTACCTTCAGAAAAAGATTCTTTACCATTTCTTAAGAAAAAATAAGAAAATTATTTTTTGAAAATTCTTGGACATTGTTGCACACTTTGAAATTTGGCCTCTGGACCCTGAAAGGGTTAAGTAACATGTCTTTCATTCTGTCAAATGATATCAAGCAGCAGCCAACAGAACCATAAAAACTGTGCTAGACAACATCTCAAATTCACTATTTTAAACAAAACACAAGGTCAGAGGTTTGCTTATCCCATCATGCACTGCATGGGGCATAATTTTTTTTTTACACAGTGCACACTCATTCTCTCATATCAAGGCCAAAATTTACTGCTCACAGCTTTTCTCAGGGAGCTGAGCTCAAAACATAAATCAATGTTGGTGACCCTGGCATTAAAACACAGTAAGGCCCCACTTATATGGCAGGTTATGTTGCAGGCTACTGCTCGAAAGCAGAACGCCATTGTTTTTCCATTTATAAATGCAAATAAATGCCAGATAACAAGTTTACACTAACATATATTACGTTAGCAATAGAACTAGGCATTAAAAACAATAAAAAGTAAAACACACACAATACACCCATTACCCACCTTAAAATATTTGTAGTCTTAATGTAGAGCGAGAGGTTAGTCGTATTTATTTGTACGAAGTCAGGTGTAGGAAGTATGGTAGCCAGCCAGGGAAGCCCACCCCACCCCACCCACATATAATGTAAACAAATAGACATCTGTTTTTGGTTGATACACGTTCATTCCCATGTCTGTGAATCTTATACCATAATACAAACACTTTACACTGTGTACAAGCTGTCTCCACATTGATACAGTAAAATAAATAAAGAGGAACACACTCAGTCTCATGCAACACCATTTTAGGAGAGATGATGCTCTAAGCGAAGGCACACGAGAGGAATAATTTTCTAGTTACCCCCAGTAATATTATAGTGTACATATTTTCTCTGATGTTGGACTAGAGAAAACGTTATTCTTGCCATCACTCCTACAAGTCGCCTGGCTACCATATCTCATATTTATGTTAATTTATTCTACTGTGGGGTGTATTTATCATGTTTATATGTTATGTAGTGTGTTTATTATATAATTTTTACAAAAATATCATAGATGGATTAATGGAAATGTCTATATTAATGTAATATACGACAATGCAAGATTATCATTATTTATTAATATGGCGTCAAGAGTAGAGAGACTCTTAGTGACTTTAATGTATACCTGCATGCCAGCAATGTGTAAGTATATTTAGGTACAGGTACACATGAGTATAATTATCAGAGTGCATATAAAATATGCACTAACTTTAAAACATGAAATTTTGGAAAGTTTCCAGGCATAACAGAGATGTGCTCATGGAGAATGTAAACAAATCAGGTGGGGCACACCATATTAGAAAGATGGGAGCCGTATAGCAAGTTTTGGTCATAATTTGAAATCACTGTATTAGAAGAACACCATAAGACAAAACGCCATAGAGCGGGGCCCTGCTGTACCTCGCCAATATTTATGATACTCTCAACAATGTGATAAAATATACTTATGTTCTTGAAGTTTATATAGAAGAAAAGCCTTGCTTTAATCATGCACTCCATAGTCAATGGCATTATTTTAACTTTTTTTCTCAGTATAGTACAGCAAAACTTGGTAAACCAGACTGTTGGAACCAAGGCCAGGTCAGATATGTTATTTCACTATCACAGACTTTTATTTCACAGAGCTGCAATAAAAATACTCATGAAAACAAAATAAATTCAAAAGGGTCATTCAGCACTACATGGCAGAGAACACGCCTCAAAAGAAAGAGCAGAAAAATAGGCTGCAAAGGACAATTAGAGGGCAGGGAAAGATTGAGCTAGAATATAGAAATTAAAGAAAATGTAACAAAGCTGTCTCCAACAGAAAATTAGCAAGTACTATCTGTATGAAAGATATTTTCAGAGATAAGGTCCTAAAGGGTAAGTGCAGAAGGGTGCATAAAAAATAATGCCAGGTCACTGCAGCATCACTGCAGTGACCTACAAGTTTGGCATATCCAGTGCATCATCACGAGATTACATATTCCTATACGTAATTGTAATTCATATGAGGACACCTAAAAGGTGTGGCGACAGAAAACACTATTGGTTGTGAATACATACATACCAATGATATTGTCAATGAGCATACAAAAATTGGGTGAAAACTGCATAATATCTTGAAAAGGGGAACTGCACGAGAAAGACTGGGAAGTCCAGAACCACTTGACAGACTAATCTACTAGTTCTTTCTCTAAAATACTGGAATGACTAAGGGCCCAGCAAAAGACAACTATTTGGTGTCTGTTAAAGAGGCAATAGAGCCAAAACCTAAAACAAACAAAGCAAGTTGCTATTGTTAGCCAACACTTCCGATCCTGGAGAATTTGTATCGTTTCAGTGAGAAACTAATGCTCCAGGGCAAATTAGTATTCATGGTACACACGACATTCAATTTTCATGGGTTTTTGTCTTCCCATGAATATAATAATTATTTACTAGGCTTGAGGTACTTTAAATCTTTTCATTCACCAGAAACTAAACTCACTGGGATAATGAGAGACGCAATCTCCCCACCCGATATCAGATCCTGAGGAAAGAGAGGGAGCAGAGGGGTAGGAAGAGCTGCACTGTTCATTAAAAACCGATGGGGATTTGAGGAAATGGAAGGAATGGACGAAATGGGAGAAAATGTACATTTTTTATCGCATTTTCTACACTAACCCATTCTTGGGCCAGTTATAAAATTTGCTACTCCTCTTATCTGATAACTGTGAGGGTAAACCACTTGACTGTCATGTTAATTATTTTATAGCTAATAGAGAACCCACTGTAATACTAATCTCAAAGAAAAATCTACCGAAAAAAAATGTTTTTGAAGGTGATATCCAATAATGTTGATGCCTATCCTGATGCAGTGAAGTGTTTAGGAACATTCTGTTATTGCAGCAGTATAGCAGTACTGTTATAACTGTGCAAAGCTATTTTCAATTGTTGCCTCTAAAAAAAAAAAAAAAAAAAAAAAAAGGATGTATGTATAACTAGAAAGTGTGGTTACTTCCTAAAGTGAGCAGGGGAGGATAGGTAGGTAATAAATTAATTGAAAAAGATTTAATTAATACATAAGAAATTTTAACTGCATGATCAAAAGGAATAAAATAAAAAGGAAAAAATAAGCAGCAGTTAAGTGAATGGAAAAATTAAAGAAATGTGAGGGAGAAAATACAAATATTAGTTAATGAATCATCACAAGGCACACATGGAGAATAAAAAATTATCACATGTAGGCTATGTTGTGAACTGGCAAAGGTACTAACAATCACTGAAAACATAGGATGTATATCTAACAAGATGGTTGAAAAACACATGCAGAACAGATTTTTTATTGAAATGACATTTCAACAGTTTAACAGACTCAAATCAATACAAAACAATGGACAATAAACACATTTCTCCAAGTATATATTGTGTGCATATGAATCATCCATGAACTGTTTTAGGGAGAAAATGAACACAAATGCATACAATGTCTTAAGTGTGCATGTTCATTTACCTCTATTTGTTGGCATATACTGCCTTCTTACTACTAACTGTGGGAGTGTTTCAAGTTTGTAACTGGAGTATGGGTAAGAATTATGCCAAGCTGAAAATTTCTTATTTTGCTGAATGTTATTTTGTGTGTAGATTAAGGCAGATTCCAGGCATCTGCATTTTATTCAGTTTAGCATAAACATTAGCCATACTATTACCAAAATAGATAGAATTCATTAATGAATCGCATGCACACACAAGGCACAGTAGGCCTCCTGCAGTGCTCTATGGTCACTCATGCCCATGCCATGATCTCACTTCTGACCACTCTTCTCAAACCTGCCTATTTGCCTGTATAAATATGTTTACTGCTCATTGTTTTGCACTGATTTGAAAAACCCTATTACAAAGGCAAAAATACCATCTAAATAAAAGTTCTGTTCTGCATGTGTGTATTACAACTCATGTGAAATGGAACATTTCTCCCACTTAAGATCTATTGTTTTGGGAAGGCAATCTTGCATCTCCCAGTACAAAGCATAGGCATGCAATACCCATTTGTGACCCATGCTTCTTGTCATCACATAATAGTTACAACAGGATTTTCCAACAATTATAGAGAAATCTCACAAATTCAAGGCAAGATCAACTCAAATGCACTATTCACCTTGAGCACAAACCCTAATACAACAATGGCTTTCACTGTTATTGCAAACAAGTGTATTAAACCATTAAGTAAACTAGATATATTATTTCTCATCATTCTAAAGATCTTTCATAACTTACCTATTCCTTTAAATAACATACTACAGGAAAAGTTTCATGATCTATAATTCCCATCTTACTGAATCATATACTGTATTAAAATCATAACCGTACATAAGCTAAATAGAGAATTTAATCAAAATGCCTTAAGGTAACTTCTGTTGTGTCTGCCCAAAGGATAACTTTACCTGCTGACATGTAGAGTGAGACGCATTAAAAGCATAGTAACATAATGAATAAAAAAGGATCAGCAATTCAGCATTTTGCAGATAAGTTGAACATTAAGAGTCAAGAGAATGTCAAGACGAGTTGCCATATATGATCCACGGTTTTTCTTCAAAAATAAAAATAATTAATCTAAGTATACTTATACAATATACACAACTGTAATGAATCCTTACATCTATACTGATAAAATGATATAATGTATGACAAAGAAGCAATCAACATAACCTCAAACTCCAAAGCCATATTTTTAAATTTGTGATCATCTGATGAAGTCTCTTCTGTTAGACAAATATAAATCCTCTGGCAAATAAGAGATCCCAGAATCAAAACTAAAAAGCAATGTTCTCATAAAACTATTCAACATGACTCAATTTAGAACCAATTGCATTTCTTGTTGCAAAAATAAACTATTATTATTACATACAGTACTATTATGTTCATCAAAAGTGCTTATTATTATTATTACTATTATCAAAGTGTTATACAGCACTGCAATCATGAGAAGTGCTAAACCCATAAAAATAAACAAAAAAATGAAGGCTAGAAAGGAAAGTTAATTTGAGGGCAATGAACTGTTCCAAGTACAGTACCATGAAGTACCTATTTAAACATTTGTACAATATGTTTAAATAGGTAAATTAAATATTTATGTTCAAGACACATGCAATGGAGTAAAACATTATCCAACATTAATACCTCAACCCCTGGAATCCCGTCCGTCCCCTAGAAACAAAAAAAAATATAAAGATATTAGTAAAGACAAAATGTGGATATATTTATGGCCGAGTCACATCATGGTTATTCAAGAGAGGCTTTTCATTTTTAGAACAGACTAATTGCTTTCATAAAAAAAATATAGTGTAATAAAATTTAAGTAGTGAATTCCAAAATAAAATATTTTTATATGGAGTAGTGATGACAGAATTTGGGCAGATGAAGAAACCAGAATACTAGGCTTAGGCAATACACGTATTTACAAGATTTCAATATAAATTTTAATAAAAACTAGCAAATATATGAAGATACATTTCACTATAAAGACTTCCAAATATTTCTAAAAAAATCTATAACCATCATCCACTAAAACTACAGCAGACTTGTGACGTGCATCCTTACAAGTTCTTGTTCTCATTAAGCAGTCTATATACTTAGAAGTCCTAAATTCATGTAACATGGTATATTCTGCATCCATTCAATGACTTAGATGAACAATCCACCTAGCTACTACACTGAAGTTTCAGTCATGCTTTGCTCAAACAACCCATTCTTCCTGGCTTATGTGAGTAAAGCTGTGGGCTAATCTATATATGTATCTACCTTTATCTCAATGTGTCTATCTCTGTTTATCTTCATCTCTCACACACACACACACACACACACACACACACACACACACACACACACACACACACACACACTCACACTCACACTCACACTCACACACTCACACACACACTCACACACTCACACACTCACACACACTCACACACTCACACACACTCACACACTCACACACACACTCACACACACTCACACACACTCACACACACTCACACACACTCACACTCACTCACTCACTCACTCACTCACTCTTTCTCACTCTCTCTTTCTCACTCTCACTCTCACACTCTCACTCTCACACTCTCATATTTTCATGCACATTCACTCAAGCATACTCACACTCTCTCTCTCTCTCTCTCTCACCACTATCCTTTTATGATCCTAATTAATTGTAAATTATAAATGCAGAATAAACCCTGTACCTTACAATAATAATCATTCATGGAATGCTAATTATAAGGTTGCACATTAACATGAGAAACTATCTGAATTTTTAAGGCTCAATTTCCAAATGAGGCAGACTTAGGACCACTGTAATGTTCTGTTAATCCACCTCCTCTCATATACCCTCAGAGGTAGTTTTTCGCATATGACTTCTCCCCATAAATTTCTTGTGATACATGCATGGAAGGAAGTGTAGAACATTATTATGTTACTTCCAGATTATCACTTTTGGCTAACCATTCCTCCCTCTTTTTTTGACACCACAGTAAACTTTTACATTCCTACTCAACTATGAATTATAATTACAATTCCTAAGCCTTTCAGTAAAATTCAACATTGCAGTGCTTATTATAAATGCATATTGAAATGAGAAATAGATTGTATTTTGAACAAATATTCAACCCCTAGATGCAGTACTGTAGTATCTTATGTCTGGTATAATGTTATGCCAGAGACTTACAGGGCGAGTAGGCAAAGAATTTACCGAATATAGGTACATGGCCAATGTACACCTTCCATTCTTATCTCCATGTGTTTTCATATTCCTTGCTTTAGTATATATATGTCTAAAGATCTTCACTATTTACATATCACAGTCCAATACCCTAAGTCTATTTTTCTACAAGTTATTGAATTCATGCAATATGCTTTCATGCAAAGTGATTATTTTCAAGAATGTACGAACTGCATTACATGTGAACATACTGTACAGTCATCTGCCTCTTATCCAAACAGCTTGGGATCATGGCTTATTGGATAATTGAAAAATCCAGACATCTGGAGATACAGTAAAATATGTTATGTCCAGTGTTTCAATTAATAGTATCCCTTAGTTCTGGTAATTCCACTAATTAAAAGAAAAAAATTATCTTACATTTCATAAGGAAACATTCTGGTTTCTCAGTTTTCATAGACGAATAACACTTGCGGCAATGTGCGATCACCCTCTTCAATTACTTTCAACAAATGGTGTAAAAATAAAGCGAGTCAACGCGTTTATATCCAAACTGCTTTAACTGTATTCAAATTCATATTCTTGAGAAATGAGAACCAAAGAAAAGTTTGATGTGTGGGAAATTGATTGGGGCCACTTTAAAGTGTCTTAAATCTAATTTGTGTATTAACTTGACATTCACAAATGTAAGTACAGTAGACCCCAGGTTTTTGTAATTAATCCATTCCAGAAAGCTGGCCGAAATCCAAAATGGCCAAAAACCGAAGTAATATTTCCCATAAGAAATAATGTAAATCCAATTAATCCGTTTCAGACACCCAAAAATATTAACAAAAAATACATTTTAAAGAGAATAACTATAGTTTTACATACAGAAAACAATGAAAAATAATATAAATGACTAATTTTAATGATAAATGAACATTATATACCTTTACTGAGGACTCTTGTTAGTGAGTAGTATTTATTTGTGGTCCCAGGCAGACTACATTCCAGTGTACAGTGGACCCCCGCATACCGTACGCATCGCATACCGTACAATCCGCATACCGGACGCTTTGATCGCAAAAATTTGGCCTCGCATACCGCCCAAAATCCCGCTCACCGTCCTTCGTCCGAGACGCGTCCAATGTGCGGCCTGAGCCAGCCTCATATGTTCTGCCGGTGGCATTGTTTACCAGCCAGCCTCCGCGGTAACATCCAAGCATACAATCGGAATATTTCGTATTATTACAGTGTTTTCGGTGCTTTATCTGGAAAATAAGTGACCATGGGCCCCAAGAAAGCTTCTAGTGCCAACCCTACAGCAATAAGGGTGAGAATTCCAATAGAAATGAAGAAAGAGATCATTGATAAGTATGAAAGTGGAGTGCGTGTCTCCGAGCTGGTCAGGTTGTACAAGAAACCCAAATCAACCATCTCTACTATTGTGGGCAACAGAAAGGCAATCAAGGAAGCTGTTCTTGCCAAAGGTTCAACTGTGTTTTCGAAACAGAGATCGCAAGTGATGGAAGATGTTGAGAGACTCTTATTGGTGTGGATAAATGAAAAACAGCTAGCAGGAGATAGCGTCTCTCAAGCGATCATAAGCGAAAAGGCTAGGAAGTTGCATGAGGATTTAATTAAAAAAATGCCTGCAACTAGTGATGATGTGAGTGAATTTAAGGCCAGCAAAGGTTGGTTTGAGAGATTTAAGAAGCGTAGTGGCATACATAGTGTGATAAGGCATGGTGAGGCTGCCAGTTCGGACCACAAAGCAGCTGAAAAATATGTGCAGGAATTCAAGGAGTACATAGAAAGTGAAGGACTGAAACCTGAACAAGTGTTTAATTGTGATGAAACAGGCCTGTTTTGGAAGAAAATGCCAAGCAGGACCTACATTACTCAGGAGGAAAAGGCACTCCCAGGACATAAGCCTATGAAAGACAGGCTTACTTTGTTGATGTGTTCCAATGCTACTGGTGATTGCAAAGTGAAGCCTTTATTAGTGTATCACTCTGAAACTCCCAGACCATTCAGGCAAAAGAATGTCCTCAAGGAGAATTTGTGTGTGCTGTGGAGGGCAAACAGTAAGGCATGGGTCACTAGGGACTTTTTCTATGACTGGTTACACCATGCATTTGCCCCCAATGTGAAAGTTTACCTAACTGAAAAGAAATTAGAACTTAAGTGCCTCCTGGTGTTAGACAATGCCCCTGGTCATCCTACAGACGTGGCAGAGCGACTTTATGGGGACATGAAATTCATTAAGGTGAAGTTTTTGCCTCCTAATACCACTCCTCTCCTGCAGCCCATGGACCAGCAGGTTATTGCAAACTTCAAAAAACTGTACACAAAAGCTCTGTTTGAAAGGTGCTTTGTAGTGACCTCAGAAACTCGACTGACTCTAAGAGACTTTTGGAGAGATCACTTTAATATCCTCAATTGTGTAAACCTTATAGGTAAGGCTTGGGAGGGAGTGACTAAGAAGACCTTGAACTCTGCTTGGAAGAAACTGTGGCCAAAATGTGTAGACAAAAGGGATTTTGAAGGGTTTGAGGCTAACCCTGAGAGGATTATGCCAGTTGAGGAATCCATTGTGGCATTGGGAAAGTCCTTAGGGTTGGAGGTTAGTGGGGATGATGTGGAAGAGTTGGTGGAGGAGGACAATGAAGAACTAACCACTGATGAGCTGATAGATCAACTTCAACAGGAAGAGGCCAGACCTGAGGAAACTGGTTCAGATGAGGGGAGAGAGAAATTGAAGAAGTTGCTTACTACAAAGATTAAGGAAATCTGTGCAAAGTGGCTTGAAGTGCAAACCTTCATGGATGAAAATCATCCTCACACAGCTATTGCAAGCCGTGTTGGCAACCTGTACACTGACAATGTTGTGAAACACTTTAGGGAAGTCATAAAGGAACGAGAGGTACAGGCCACTATGGACAGATATGTTGTGCGAAAGAAGTCCAGTGACTCTGAAGCTGGTCCTAGTGGCATTAAAAGAAGAAGGGAAGTAACTCCAGAAAAGGACTCGACACCTCAAGTCTTAATGGAAGGGGATTCCCCTTCTAAACACTAACACTCTCTCTCCCCTCCTCCCATCCCATCAATCATCACCAGATCTTCAATAAAAGTAAGTGTCATGTAATTGTGCATACCTTTTTCAGTTTGTGTGTATTAAAATTAACATTTCATGTGGTAAAAAAAAATTTTTTTCATACTTTTGGGTGTCTTGCACGGATTAATTTGATTTCCATTATTTCTTATGGGGAAAATTCATTCGCATACCGAACATTTCGCATAACAACCAGCCCTCTTGCACGGATTAAGGTCGCTATGCGGGGGTCCACTGTATATACCTACTGGCTACATACACTGTGGCCTACAGCCATATTACCGTCGACATACCATGTTCACTAAGTTCAATCGTTTCTAACAACTACCTTTAGATGCCATCATAAACAAAGAGAGAAGTAATGAATAGTTCATGCCAAGAATTGTAAACAAAAGCTTATGTATTATTATTATTATAATCAAAAAGAAGCGCTAAGCCACAAGGGCTATACAGCGCTGCAGGGTAGGGAAGGAAGCGAGGGTATTGGATGGCAGAAGGGAGGAGGGATGATCAGTAGGTTACAGAAAACAGCGGGGCAGGGGATAGTACGGGGGTAGGGGGTAGCAAGAGATTGAAGTAGAAAGGGCTGAAGGTATCAGAATTTGTGAAGTAAGTCAGTTGTTGTCAAAAAGTCAATGAGAGAGTCTGGATGAAAGGTGGGTCCATCAGCGAGAAGGGAAGGTAAAGAGAGAGCAGCAGAGCGAAGACGACGACGGAGGTAAATTCTGCGTGCTCGTTGATAAAGTGGGCAGTCCAACAGAATGTGGCTGACTGATAATGGAACTTGGCAATTCTCACAGAGAGGAGCAGGGCGCCTCTCCATGAGATATCCATGAGTAAGATGAGTATGGCCAATGCGAAGATGGGAGAGAGTAGTCTCCCAACCTCGACACTGGTGATAAGAAGACGGCCAGTAACCTATACTCGGTTTAATAGATTGAAGTTTGTTGCTGAGCATAGTAGACCAACGTTGTTGCCAACGGGTGTGAAGTTGGGAAGATATTGCAGCCTAATAGTCCGTAAATGGAATACCTCTACATGAAACTGGTAGGTCATGTACTGCTGACCGCGCAGCAGTGTCTGCCTGTTCATTGCCCTGTACGTCAACATGACCAGGGACCCAACAAAAAACAATATCTTTATGCTTGGTAAAGATGTGGCGTAGCCAAAGTTGGATACGGAGGACTAAGGGGTGAGGTGTATCAAATTTCTGTATAGCCTGTAAAGCACTAAGGGAGTCCGAGACAACCACAAATGATGACACAGGCATAGATGCAATACGGATAAGTGCTGTAAGGATGGCATACAATTCAGCAGTACAAATACTATCCGAAGATAGTAAATGCCCTTGTACGACGCTGTCCGGAAACACTGCTGCGAATCCTACGCCATCAGAAGACTTAGAGCCATCTGTGTACACAGCAATGGCATGAGAATGAGAGTGAAAGTGGTCAAGAAAATGAGAGCGGGAAGCGACCGTAGACAGTTGGGCTTTCGAGCAAGGGAGAGAGAAAGAACAGACTCGAACAGCTGGAACTTCCCAGGGGGGTAGGGAAAAGTGAGATGCTACATGTACATAGAAAGGTGGTAATTGAAGAGAAGACAAGAGCGAATGAAGGCGAAGAGAGAAGGGACGGAGTAAACAGGGGCGGCGAACAAATAAAGAATGTCTACTAATATCAGTGACCATTCCATAAATGGAAGGATTGCGGAGATCATGAGAGCGTACATAGTAGCGAAGGCAATGGGCATCACGGCGATCGGATAAGGATGGAACGTTCGCTTCTGCATAGAGGCTCTCGACAGGGGAAGAGTGAAAAGCACCAAGGCATAAACGTAATCCTTGGTGATGAATGGGGTTAAGGCTAGAGAGAGTAGCAGGAGATGCCGCTGAATAGATCTGGTCACCATAATCAAGTTTCGATAAGATAAGGGTGGAATGTAGAAGGAGGGTTCGACGCTCAGCTCCCCATGAAAGATGAGCAAGGGTTTTAAGGAGGTTCAGCCGGCTGTGGCAAGTTGCCTTCAGAGAGGTAATGTGAGGTTTCCAGGATAACCTACGATCAAAGAGGAGGCCCAGAAACTTGACTGTATCACGTTCTGGGATACGGGAGCCATAGAGGTACAAAGGATGATCGGAGATGACAGAGCGTCTAGTGAAAGTAATTTGGTGGGTTTTAGTGCTGGAAAATTTAAACCCACGTGTGGTGGCCCAATTGGAAACACGGTCGACTGCATGCTGGAGAGAAACTGTAATAAGGTGACAGTCAGCGCCTGCACAGGCAATAGCGAAGTCATCAACATAGAGTGATGACCAAATATTTGATGGAAGACTAGAGGCCAAATCATTAATAGCAAGGAGAAAAAGTGTTGTGCTCAGAACACATCCCTGGGGGACACCTTCAGCTTGGATAAAGTCCGGGGAGAGCACATTATTAACCCGAACACGGAAATGCCTGTCAGTTAAAAAGTTCTTAAGGAAGGATGGTAGATTGCCTCGAAGGCCTAAGGAGTGGGCTTGGGCTAAAATATTATACCTCCAAGTTGTGTCATATGCCTTCTCAAGGTCAAAAAATATGGCAATAACTGAGTGGTTATTCGCAAAGGCATTACGAACATACGTATCCAAGCGTAGTAAGGGGTCTATTGTAGAACGACCCTTACGAAAGCCATATTAACGAGTGGAGAGACTGTTGTGTGTCTCTAAATACCACACTAAACATCTATTTACTAGGCGTTCCATCACTTTGCAAACTGCACTGGTAAGAGCAATGGGACGATAGTGGGAGGTTTCATGTTCGTAGCATACGAATATGAATGTTGTCGGGCCCAGCTGCCGATGATCGGCAAGAGTGTTGCCTCCAGTTCTTGAAGTGTAAAAGGCACATTATACTCTTCTTCTCTGAGAGAAGAAAAGTCCAAGGGTGCTAACTCTCTGGCAGACTTTGAGGAAAGAAATAAGGGGCATAGATGGAGTCCCTGAGAAATACGGACCAGATGAATGCCAATTTCATTGGCAACATCTAGTGGGTTTGCTATATCAACACCGGCAACCCGCAGAACAGGAGCCGGGTCAGGAGAATATTTACCACTCAGTTTTCGTACTTTTTTCTAGACTGCACTCATAGAGGAAGCAGAGGTGATGGTGGAGACATAATCTCACCAGCAAGTGCGTTTAGCGTCACGGATGACACGGCGAGCGATCGCACGCTTCTGCTTAAATTCAAGAAGTCTCTCTGTGGTTCTATTGTACCGGTACCTGCCCCATGCAGCGCGTTTCAAACGTACTGCACGAGCACAAGCAGGAGACCACCAAGGCACACATTTCTGAGAATGCCTGCCCGAAGTTTGGGGTATAGAATGAGAAGCTGCGGTTAAAACGGAGGACGAGAAGAGGTGTAAAAGCTCATCGATGGAGGACGAAGAAGGAACCTCTCTAAAAACAGTTAGGTGTGAGTAAAGGTTCCAATTTGCCTGATCAAATTGCCAGCGTGGGATGCGAAGAGGTGGTGAATATGAAGGGGAAGTAAGAATGATTGGGAAATGATCGCTGTCATGTAAGTCCGGAAGAACAGACCAAGTGAAGTCTAATGCGGCGGAGGAAGAGCAGACTGAGAGATCGATGCAAGAGTGTGTGAGAGTCCGAGGATCAAAATGGGTGCGAGTACCTGTATTTAAAACATGGAGGGGGTGGGTGGCAAGAAAAGTCTCTAACTGAATGCCACGGGAATCACAGTGAGACCCCCCCCCAGAGGAAATGGTGGGCATTAAAATCACCAAGTAACAGAATCGGTGGTGGTAATGACGAAACAAGAAAGGCAATAGCCGGAATAGATAATGCCCAAGAAGGAGAGAGAGATATAAAGAACAGAGCGTATACCACCTATGCAAGTGGATACGGGCTGCTGTGTAATGCAGCGAAGTACGAACAAATAGCTGATGGTACGGAATATCAGTGCATAGAAGAAGGGCACTTTCATTAAAGGTCCCATCAGGAAAAGGATCTGAAGAATACAATAAATTATAGCCTGAGATGGGAGAGATAACAGCAGAGTGTAATTCTGGTTCCTGTAAGCAAACACCAACAGGGGAAAACTGGGAGAGTAACATCTGAAGCTCACCTCGATTACCCCTGAGGCCGCGTATATTCCACTGTAAATAGGCCATGATTGGCAATGATAAAGATACCTGAAATCCGCAGGTAAGGGTTCCTACGGACTAGAGGGGCTAGAAAAGTCCACATGCGGAGGCAGTGGAAAACGTTCAAGCAGCGAAGGAATGGTGCGCTGTGAAGAAAGGAGTTGCGCAGATGGAGTAGAGGAGAGAGAAGGAGCGGAGGGTGGATCAGTGTCCATTGATGGTTTGGTCTCTGCAATATATTCAGAGATTGCTTCAAGTGTTTCAGAATTCAGAGACGTCGTATGGGAGACAATATTGGAAATGGTAGGGGGAGGATGAGTAAAGATTGGAACTGTAATGGACTGTACCAAGGTAGAGGGGGACGGAAGGGTGGAGGGGACAGAAGAGGCAGAAACCTGGGAGGTGGCCGAAGAGGAAGAAACTTGGGAGGGAACAGGGGAGGAAGGTATAGTACGAGGAGGAGGGTGAACCTCTACACTTGTAACAGAGCCAGTGAGAGGGGGAGAACCAGGTACAGAGACAGGGAAGGGAAAATGAGGAGGTGGAAGATGGGTAGGAGGTGTTAACGGACCTTTTTTTGACTTTTGAGAAGTAGAGGGACGATTGGGAGGAGGTGTCATACGAGATCTCGTCGCTACTGAGGCTTGTGAGAGAGAACACGAAGAAGCAAGATCAGACTGAGACGTTGAAGTAGGGACGTCTGAGCCGAGGACAGCAAAAGAATTAGCTACAGGAGTGACTATGGGAGAGGTAACCACAGAGGTGGGTGCAGAAGATGGGATACCAGAAGTGGGGGGACGTTTTGAAACACTGGAATAAAAAACACGAGGTAGTCTCCCTTGGAGGCGGAGATGAGAAACTGCCATGGCATAAGGGAGACCTTCTGCCTCTTTGAGGTAACGGATTTCCCGCTCGTTTAAGTAGACTTGACAATGGCGAGAGTACGAAGGGTGAGCCTCATGACAATTAAGGCAAGAGGGAGGTCGATTGCAAGACATATTAGAATGGTTATCGGCACCACAGACTGGGCATTCGGCGATAGATCTACAATATTTCGCTGGATGGCCAAATCGCCAGCAATTTCTACACTGTTGCAGTGTAGGGATCACCTTTCGAACTTGTAACCGATGTCCTGCTACATAAACTGAGGATGGGAGTTCACGGCTGTCAAAAGTTAAACGAGCCACATTGCTAGGGTATCGTCTCCACCCGCGGGCAGGAAGAATGTACGTGTCTACCTTGAGGATTGGGAGATCTTGGAGTTCCAGCTGTTCAAGAATGTCAGTGCCACATGTCTGGAAATTTTGTTGAACTATGGTATGGGGGCAGAATGATGGTATCACTACAAGAATTCAGGGAATGATGCTTTTCAATAGTTACAGGAACAGTATTGATATGGGAAAGACGAGAAAGCTCATGAGCCTGGGTAGCATTCTGTACGGTGACGATGCGTGTACCGCTCTTAAGAGCATGAAAAGAAATATCTTTACCAACATGGCATAGGAGTGCCTTGCCAATACTGTGGTCAGAAAGATAGGCAGTAGAGGAAGTCGGTCATAAAGTGAAGAATTAGTCCATTGTGCAGTCTGAAACTGAGCGTGGAAAGGTAGTGAAGGACGTGTCGATCTTTTCTGAGAAGAACGAGAAGGTGGAGAAGTATCATCGGCAGGTAATTGTCGTTGTCGTTTAGGCATGGGACCAGAGTTGGTCCAACGTGGAACGGGCCGGCGATTCGAAAATTGCCGCACCGTAGAGGGAGAGGCCGGAAGCATAGTCAGAGGAGAGCGAAGGTCAGATAAATCGAAGGAGTCAGTCGAGGCCTCAGTACCTGAAGCGGGTGAGGAAACAGCACCGGCAAGAGGTACAGAGGCATGAGGAGTGTCCGAAGAGTGGTCCAAAGACGGGGCGAGGTCAGAACGGGGTGCGGTATCAAGAAGGGGCCCGGGGGGTAGCAGGTTCATGGACTAGGGCTGCCATGGTTAGGTTACTTCTTTATTTTTGTTTTTAAGAAAAAAAAAGAAAGAAGAAAAGAAAATAAAAATAAAAAAAGAATAAAAAAAAGGGGGGACCGGGGAGGGATAGTTCCTAGGAGGAATGAAAGGGCCAGAAATCTCCCTCCGCGCCCAAGAGGACCTCAGCACCGCAAGTAGCGCAGATGCAGCATGGAACCCGTGCCATACCCTACCCATCATGCCAGTAAACCGGCAATCCGGGATAGCAACCTCACATCTGCCGAGCTACCTCGGTGGACAAAAGAGAGGGCGGCCGGAAATCCGCCACAAAGCATACCTCCTTCGGCCACCACCCCCGGAATCCGAAAGGTGGCTTCCAGAGATACACCCGTCGCCTGAGAGACACCCAAAGCCACCCTCCGGGATACCGGAGAGGGATCAGGACATCCCCAGGCAATCCAGATTCCACGGCAAACTACACCACCGCCAAGAACCTCAACGGAATGGGATGGACCCCGGTACCCTTTCCCCTACCTAGGAACTAGCGTGCCTGTGGAAAAAAAAAAAAAAAAAAAAAAGGAAGGGCAAAAGGGAGGGGTGGGGAGGAGGAGGAGGAGGAAAGGAAAAAGGGGAGGATGGGGTAGGGAACGGGGGATTGGGGGGTAATTAGGTTCGGTCTGAGAAAGTAGACCGACAGGTCTAATTCCTCAGACCAAGAGCCTCTTCACCACGCCAAGGAGCCCCCCTTGAAGAGGAAAAGCTTATGTAGAGTATTAAGATTAGCTACTGCGCCAAAGCAGATTCATACAGTTTTCTCTAACACTGAACCAGAGAAAACATAATTACCCTCCACCGCATATAAACATTGCATGTTTACATGCTATATAACGTGTTTCTTACATAATTTTGAAGAAAATATCATAGATGGATTAAAGAAAATGTCTATTAACGTGAAATAAGACATTTAATGTGCCCAAGAATGATTATTATTACATACTATTAATATTAATATGACGTTAAGACTAGAGGGACAATGAGTGAACGAGTAACAAAGGCATGTTTATATGGTATGTAATGTGTTTCTTACATAATTTTGAAGAAAATAACATAGATGGATTAATGAAAATGTCTATATTAACGTGAAATAAGACATTTAATGTGCCCAAGAGTGAGTCATGAACGTATGAGTGGCCCATGGATATGTGTCTGGTACCAACGATTTCTGAGCGGATGTACAAAACCCAGGGGAAATTTCACCGAAAAAAAGGGCTTGAAATCCGAATTGTACAATTTCTGCACCGGCCAAAAACCAGGGGTCAACTGTAAAGAGAGATCTGGACATAGGAGATCCAGTGAGCACCCTTTAATCAAAATTCTGTTGCAGTTTTTTCAATTTAGGGGTCAAAAGTCAAACCAAAAGAAAACAGGTTTGGCCACAGCTGGGTTTGCAAACAAGTCACTTTATGAAGTACTATACATAAAGGTGTCAAAATGCTATTCTTCTCTCTACTAAACCATCTAACATATTGCTGAGTCACTATAAAACAAAAAAAAGGAATTATAGTAAATCAGCAAAGTCAAACAAATGCCCAAGAACATTTAAACGATAATAAGAACACACACTACATCATGCAAATTGAAAAATATGTGAAAAACAGAAACAGGCAGTTATGGCCATCTTTCACTTAGGTTAAATATAATGAAGAATTCTTGAAGAGTGATAAGGACATAAGGAAACTGCATGGCATTCCAAGAAAAACAGACAATCATTAACAACCAAAATGAAACAGGAAAAAATGGTATACAGACAAAAGCAGTAATCTTAAAAAGACTAACACAGTAATAATGATAACAATACAGTAGTTTATTTCCACATGACAGTTTTTCACAAACCTGGAGGACATAGAAAGCTCCTGGTTATGCAGATATTTTGGGCAAGTTAAAACCTAATGTAAGACTAACAGAACGTATAAAACATTGCATGTACATGTATACAAAGACATTAAAGATGTACAGAGAGTAAAAATAATTCTAATGAATATAACAAACGGTAGATCTGAAGTGGATCAAAAGTGTAGCATGGAACGTGACAATAAAAGAAATGAATCGACTGAAATTCTAACCAAATAAATTATGTTCTGAGGTACATTTTTAATTACAAGGTGACATTTAATACAATAAAATGAAAACGAGATGTAATGATTATTTTAAGTAATGAAGCTTTTCACCCTGCCTCAGTGGGAAACAGCCGAAATGTAAAAAAGAAATAAAGCTTGGTGTAGTGTATCAAAGAAGTATTACTCACATAAAGAGACCAATACAAAACAGTAATGGGTATTTCCGAGAAGAGATGGGGTAATAATTTGATTACAATGTTTAGGCACACAGTGCCTGCTTGGATTTTGAATTGAATAAGAATGTTACAATTTTTCAGTTCATCTGTTAAGGTACTGAACATCATTGGTCCTTTAATTTACAAGCTTTTCTGCAGATGACCAATCAAACATGAGGGATATCAAAGTGGTATTTATTTCAGGTGTGATGCTCAAGTTTTCTGTTACAATGTTTTGAATGGTAGCACAGTAGTCCCCACATATCTGAGGGAGATACGTTCCAAAACCTACCGTGGATAGTAGCAAACCCTATATACAAGTCGCTTTTCATTTATATACATAACCATGATAAAGTTTAATTAATAAATTACGCACAAAGTCGAGAAATAGCACTTCACAGCTTCTCTTAGGCTTTGAAAAACTGCCCACATCACTACTATTGCACTTTGGGACCATTATTATGCAAAATTAAGGGTTATTTTTGGGCCATGGTAAACCACGGATAACAAAAAGCAGAAACCAAATCTGCAGATATGGGGGATCTACTGTATATTCAAACTGCATTTATATTTAGTAGACTTAAGGATTTGAATAATGGCATAGCATTGCCTTTTGGCAGAGGTTGCGATTGTTCTATGAGCTGCTTTTTGTCGAGTTGTAATTTGATTGGGGTTAGTGGCCAAAGTGGGCCCAAGTGCAGATTCCATGTGTGAGGTGTGGGTGGATGAGGGAAAGACAGTGTATGCATGCTCAAACCTGATTTAGTAGATCTTACTGAATTACCAGATGGGACTGAGTCAGATGCCTCCCTGTTTGCTGATGTAAAACTAATGAGAATAAAAACAGACAAGGATGGGGAAATGCTATAAATGGAGCTGGACAAACTGCAGGATTAGTCAAATAAATATTGGCTTGAATTCGACTCCAGTAAATGCAAGATTATGAAAATAGGAAACAGGGCCAGGTGATTTGACACTGAGTATAGACTCTGGGGATAAAAGCTGCAGATTTCATTCAAAGTAAAAAACCTAGGGGCGAGAACAGTGCCTACCATATTGCCAGAAGCTCGCATCAACCAAATAACCTTTGTAGCCAATGCTCGTCTGGCAAATATAAGAGTACAGTGAAACATATAAGTGAACAGTATTTAGATAAGGCTAAAGAGGTCTTTGTGGCATTTATGGATTTGGAAAAGGCGTATGACAGGGTGGATAGGGGGGCAATGTGGCAGATGTTGCAAGTGTATGGTGTAGGAGGTAGGTTACTGAAAGCAGTGAAGAGTTTTTACGAGGATAGTGAGGCTCAAGTTAGAGTATGTAGGAAAGAGGGAAATTTTTTCCCAGTAAAAGTAGGCCTTAGACAAGGATGTGTGATGTCACCGTGGTTGTTTAATATATTTATAGATGGGGTTGTAAGAGAAGTAAATGCGAGGGTCTTGGCAAGAGGCGTGGAGTTAAAAGATAAAGAATCACACACAAAGTGGGAGTTGTCACAGCTGCTCTTTGCTGATGACACTGTGCTCTTGGGAGATTCTGAAGAGAAGTTGCAGAGATTGGTGGATGAATTTGGTAGGGTGTGCAAAAGAAGAAAATTAAAGGTGAATACAGGAAAGAGTAAGGTTATGAGGATAACAAAAAGATTAGGTGATGAAAGATTGAATATCAGATTGGAGGGAGAGAGTATAGCCTTTGGGAATCACAACAAGGTCATTTCAAGTCCTTTATACAATATATGTAATTTCCATCTGACATATGTAATTTCCACTGACATGGAACACTCACCTGAAAAAAACATGTTAAGAAACTGCAGAAATGGCAAGAGAAACTTTGTTGAGACATTTCATCTGTGGACAGGCTTCTTCAGTCAATACATAGAGATGTATAACAAGTGAGTGGCCAATTCAGTGGGTATGGGATGAATTTCAAGATGGGAGCACTGCAGAAGGCCTACTGGCCCTTCTAATGACTTGTTTATGTATGATGAGTTAGGCTACAGATATAATTAAACTGAAAGCTCCTTGATTCTGTTGGACTGTATTTTGTGGTTAGATAAATGCAGTTTCCAAGCATCTGCATCATGTTTTGTCCATTTCTTTTATGACCAGCTGGGCATCCTTCCAAGACATCACATGTGCAGTCTAGTCCCTACATATCACGCAGGCATTCCTTAGAAATTGCTTTTCCAGCACTTGTCAGTTTTGTACCATTTGTCTCCATTCAAAGTGCAGAGGTATACAAGAAGAGTAGTTCCCGAGCTAAAGGGTATGAACTACAAGAGAAGGCTAACAGAACTGAATCTAACAATAACAGAGAACAGAAAAAGCAGGAAAGACATGATAACATACAAAATACTCAAGAGAAATGATAGGAGAGACAGGGAGAGGCTGTCAGAGATGGAAAACATACTTTGGGTACAGCTGGAAGTTAAAGATACCACAGGGATGTCAGGAAGCATTTCATTAGTCTCAGGGTGGTCAGGAAGTGCAATGATCTCAATGAAGTGGTGGAGGTAGGCTCCATACATAATTTTAAGAGCAGGTATGATATTGCCCAGGAGGCTAGGAAGGCACTCTGGCAAACAGTAAGTCAAGAGGCATGACCTGGCTCCAAGACTAAGTCCTTGAACCGTATATAGGTGAGAAAATATAGGTGAATATTACTAGTAGCTTCTGAGAAATAATGTGATGTTAAGAGCTGGCATTTTAAACACTTCAAGAAGAAGGGACAAACTTCATAAAGATTATAATCAATACTTCCACATTGTAAACAAAGTAATTGCAACTTACAGGTAAGCCGGGGTCACCGCGCTCACCCTTTCTGCCAATTTCACCTCGAGCACCCTGATGAACAAAATGACAAAAATTAAATTATCCCTATATTTCAAACTTTACACATACACACACATGCAAAGTATGTGACTGGATTAGCAATTTTCATATAAAGAAATACACAACAAAAGTAGCCCAGATATGCAACAAATTTAAAGATATAAAAATTACAAAGAGAAGCAGAAAGTATTAAAAATGCTCCCTTACTGGAAGACAGAACAAAAAAGTGTTGATTGGATAATATATGGCAGAGAAAGAAACACGCAAACTGGGAAGAATTTCTGGAATGATCAAGAAGAGATGTCACAAGACTAGCCTTGGAGCTGACAGGAATGAACTGTTAACCCTTTGACTGTCGCGGCCGTATATATACGTTTTACGAGGTGCCGTGTTTGACGTATATATACTACTCATAAATTCTAGCGGCTTCAAATCAAGCAGGAGAAAGCTGGTAGGCCCACATGTGAGAGAATGGGTCTGTGTGGTCAGTGTGCACCATATAAAAAAAATCCTGGAGCACGCAGTACATAATGAGAAAAAAAAACTCCGACCGTTTTTTTTTAATTAAAATGCCGACTTTGTGGTCTATTTTCGTATGGTATTTATAGTTGTATTCTCGTTTTCTTGGTCTCATTTGATAGAATGGAAAACATATTACAGAAATAGAGGTGTTTTTGATTGATTTTACTATAAAAAGAACCTAGAAATGGAGTTCAAAGTAAGGGAAATGTTTGATTTTTGCCAATGTTCAAAAGTAAACAAATGATGCCATTGTCCAATAAATGTCCAACTAGCCATTCTAATATGCAGTCATGAATGGGTTGATGTTATTTATACAGTTATTACAGCATTGCAGTAGTCTGCATAATAGTAAGTCTAATATTTTTTGTTTGAATAAAAATTCAAAATAGAAAGCAAGAGTAATATCAGAGGGGCCTGGAGACGTGACTGATGAACAAAGAAAACGTTATTTTAGAGCCTGGAATGTCTGCATTGTTCATTCTGGACCTTATTTTGAAATTTTCATATTTTTTAGTTTTCGTGAAATTGGCCAAATTGCAAATTTCTGACCACATTATTAGGTAGTTAAAATCAGTAAATGGGCAGTTTCTTGTACTCAATCGATAGAAAAAATGAAGTTCTAAAGAAATAGCTATGAGTTTGGGCGACTGGAACAATGGAATTAGCCGAAAATAGGGCTCAAAGTGGGCGAAATCGCCGATTTGTAAACAGCGCCGAGGTCGCTAACTTCGCGAGAGCATAATTCCGTCAGTTTTCCATCAAATTTCGTTTTTTTGGTGTCATTACAATCGGGAAAAGATTCTCTATCATTTCATAAGAAAAAATAATTTTTTTTTTTTTTTTTAAATTTTGCGACACCAGGAGACACCTCAGGATTGGGGGTTACGACAGTCAAAGGGTTAAAGAAATGTTAAAGAAACTAAACCTTAGAACATTAAGAGTGAAGCATGGAGGATATGATTATATGGAAGATAATCAGAGGCCTCAAGGCAGAGAGAAAAGAGGGGATCAGGGAAATGTTAATTTAAATGAGTCACAAGCATGTTAGAAAGTACTTCTTCAGTCTGAGGGTTGTTAGAAAAGTGTAAAAAGCTAAATGGAAACAGATTTCATTCGGTTTTAAAGATTGGTATAATAAGGCCAATGAGGGTAGGAATGAGGAAAGGAGTAGAACAAGCTTTGTGACAATACGTGTTTTGCTCTGTGTAGAGGGAAATTCTATCACAATAAAAGTACATTCTGTACGTGTGTCTTTTCTTCATTACTGTTGACAGTACTCCTTTGTATCCTTGTCAGGAATAGTAAATGACAGAGTAGCTGAGAAGTGGGGGCTAAAAGTAGCCAAGTACTTACACACGTTTTCTCATTAGAAAAAAAAAAAAATTCAAAGACCTCAAAAAAAAAAAAAAAAAAAAAATCAAGGATTTTCAGCATATTTAAATGGTAATGAGGTTGAGCTAATTATAATGTTGTCTTAGTAAGTTTAGGAGATAACTTAAGACAATACAATGAAGAACAGTGGTAACTAAGATAACACACTGAAGTTAAAGTGCTGGTAAGCATCAGCAGGTCATGCTTATGAAAGCTGCAGAAGAAAATAAAATACAAAAAGAAAGTGTAATATATATAGTTAGATTCCACCCTGCCTCGGTGGAATATGGCCGGTTTGTTGAAAAAAGAAAGAAAGAAGATTGGAAAATGTCAGATGCAGTAAGTAGAGGATTTACAGAAACTTGTTAAGTAGCAGCAGCTCAAGCAGGATAAAAAAAAAAACTGAAAAGGTACAGTGCATAAAGAAATTAATGAACATGAGTGATAGAGGGTAAATAGAGTTAAAATTTTTATAAGAAATATAGTTAAGAAAAAAAAAAAGACTCACAATTATCACAAATAGAGGAGAATTAATGAGAAGATAAAAGATTTGAGGAAAAGAGAGAGAGTGCATAATTTGAACATTTTTTTTTTTTAAGTCAATGGTCATCTCCCATCAAGGCAGGGTGACCCAAAGAAGAAACACATTCACCATCATTCATTCAACTGCCATCTATCTAGGAGTGTGCTGACATCACAAATGGATAATCCTCCAGCTGTAATGTCCTCAACCCTCCTGAGTGCAGGCACTGGCCTTCCCACCTCCAGGACCTAAGTTCTGCTGTATGTACATTAAGCATCAGTCAAGATCTCTACACAGAAAATATTACATCAGAACAGAAATGACAAAAAAGCTATTAGTAATTTTATTTACAATGTACTGGTAGCTAATAGGACTGAAGAAGCCTACAGAACACCATTACAAAAAAAGAACAAACTAATGAAGACTGATAAAAGCAATTTACTGTCCAAATACAGTATCGATATGTAATAATTTTAAGCAAAATATAATAATGTGCAATATTAGATAATGGATTCACAAGCTAAGCCTGACTAAAACAAACCCCTGTCACAATTGTGCTAGATAACTTTTGCTTCGGTCATTTAATAATAATTAATGCCAATCATAAAATAAATAGCCCAAAGATAATACAAGTTCTCTGGTTCACTGCAAATGAGATATGGAACAAGTTTCAGGAGATGGTTGGGTGTAACAACTACTGAAGTTTAAAAATTATTAAAAGACGAGAAATGAAATCAGGACAATGTGAGCATATCTACTCCTGAAACTGCAAACATAATACACAATCATTAAATGTTCATTCAATATGATGTAAATCATTTTAAGAAAAATTCTTTGATTTGGGTTTTCTATAAAGTTTTTGAGAGTAGGAGGCACTGTATGACCCTTGTAGGTTTAGTGCTTCTTTTGATTATGATAATAAGCAAGAGCAGAAGGAAACAACTAAGATAAAACTGACCTAATCCAGAGATCATTGAACTCTGATGCTGTTTACGTTTTATCTCTGCAATAGTTAAATACCTGTTTAACGAACTTGTAAGAGTTAACCTCTCTTATACTTATTAATGCTAATTATAATTTTTGTAGGTGGCTAATTCCATCATTCAATTAAAAAGAAATTATACATTATGGCTAACTGAATGCTCTGAATATAATTTTTATATACGAGTGACCAGCAAAGAGGTGGGGCCAGGAGCTGTGACTCAACCCCTGCAACCACAAATAGTATAAATAGGAAAGAAAGTAAATAAAGCAAATAAAGTATTGTACACAGAATGAGAATACACTGATGTAAGTTTTGTACAGTATATCACTTTACAGAAAATATCCACTCTCAAGTAATGATGCAGTATGCAGCAAAATACAGCACCTCTGAAATGAGAAGTAATCAGGTTTGATTGAAGGAAGGGTAACTAAAATTCCTTGGATCAATAGCCCTTCACCAGTATCAAGGAACATCTCTTGAAGGGTTGTTGAGAGAAGGAAATTAAGAGCACAAGCATGTTTTGATGTGAGACATCAAGGAGTGTGTTAGGCAATAAAAAATAAGTACAAAATATACACAAAAGTACCCAAGGAAAAATTAAAACAAATAAGAATTATCATAAACACACAACAAAAATAAACACTCACACCAAGTTAAAAGATCCCACATCAGTTAGAAACTGTTAAATTATCAACACATATTAACCCTTTCAGGGTTTTGGCCATACTAGTACGGCTTACGCACCAGGGTTTTTGACGTACTAGTACGCATAACTCTAGCGCCCTCAAATCTAGTGAGAAAGCTGGTAGGCCTACATATGAAAGAATGGGTCTGTGGTCAGTGTGCGCAGTATAAAAAAAATCCTGCAGCACACAGTGCGTAATGAGAAAAAAAAACTGACCATGTTTTTGGATTAAAACAGCGACTTTGCACTGTATTTTCGTATGGTATTTATTGTTGTATTCTAGTTTTCCTGGTCTCATTCTACAGAATGGAAGACATACTACTGAAATTGAGATGATTTTGACTGATTTTACAATGAAAAGTACCTTGAAATTGAGCTCAAAGTAGCAGAAATGTTCGATTTTTACCAAAGTTCAAAAGTAAACAAATCATGCTAAGCGTCCAATACACGTCAACTGGTGAGTCTAATATTCTTTCACAAGTGTGCCGATAGTATTTATACCATTTTCTACACTAATGCAGTAGTCTGCATAACAGTAAATCTATTTTTTGTGAGAATAAAAATTCAAAGTGGAAAGCAAAAGAATGTAAGAGGGGCGTTGGGACGTGACTAATGAACAAAGGAAATGTCATTTTAGTGCCAGGAATGTCTTTGTTTATTCTCAACCCTATTTGGATATTGGCATGTTTTGAAATTTGTGTGAAATTGGCAAAATTGCTAAATTCTGACCACTGTATTGGATAGTTGAAATCAGTAAATGGGTGGTTTCTTGCACTCATTCGATAGAAAAAATGGAGTTCTAGCGAAATATTCATGATTTTTGTCGACTAGTACAATGGAATTGGCCGAAAATAGGGCTCAAAGTGGGCAAAATTGCCAATGCGAGAGCATAATTCCGTAAGTTTTCCATCAAATTTCACACTTTTGGTGTCATTATGATCGGGAAAAGATTCTCTATCTTTTCACAAGAAAAAATAATTTTTTTTTTAAATTTGGGCCACCCTGAGAACAAGTCTCTGAGAGGGCCTGTCGACCCTGAAAGGGTTAAAGACTCTCCTAAAAGAAATATTAAAAACAATGCTAAAATATGAAAACAAAATGTTTTGGAGACTCACCTTCATGCCATCAAGACCTGGAACTCCCTGTGGAGTAAATATTAAAAACACTTAAATAAACTTTAGGAACACTTAAGCAAATATTAAGAACATTTAAGTAAACCTGAGAAGATAAAAGCACAGTTCTTGATATGATCACATTTTCTAATTAGCAAATTAATACGCAACAAAAGCAAAATGAAGAATAACAAAAATACCACAGCCGGCACAAATCACCATTAACCCACAAATATGAGATGAAAGCTTTTGATATTTCAGCACTTCATGAACCATTATAAAGTCTCACTTGTGACTTGTTAATGGTCCAAGACAGGCAGAAACTCAAAATATCTCCAATTACTGGGTTAGTCGTGAAAAATCTAAATGGTCAGTTGTTAACATTCAGCAAAATTTTTGATCTAAGTCAGTTGAACATCAGTGCTTCAATTTGATTTTTTGACAATTTCCAGTGTCAGTCTTGAATCTTAGCATCTGAAAAATTATACAAGTATTAAAATTTCTTCAGTGATATTTAATACATAATGCACTAGTATTACAGCAAGAATATACTAGAGTGAAAAATTATGTGGGGAAATTTAATTAATACTCTGATTCTGAAAAATTAATATAATTATGTTTTTTCAACGCACCAGCTGCATCCTACCAAGGCAGGGCGGCCCCAAAAAATAACAAAAGATTTTCTTTTTAAATTTAGTAATACATACAGGAGAAGGGGTTACTAGCCCCTTGCTCCCAGTATTATAGTTGCCTCTTACAACGTGCCTGGCTTATAGAGGAAGAATTCTGTTTCACTTCCCAATGGAGATAAGAGGAAATAAACAAGAACAAGAACTAGTAAGAAAATAGAAGAAAACCCAGAGGGGTGTGTATATATGTGCTTGTACATGCATGTGTAGGATGACTTAAGTGTAAGTAGAAGTAGCAAGATGTACCTGAAATCTTGCCTGTTCATGAGACAGAAAAAAGACACCAGCAATCCCACCATCATGTAAAACAATTACAGGCTTTCATTTTACACTCACTTGGCAGGACAGTAGTACCTCCCTGGGCGGTTGCTGTCTACCAACCTACTACCTAGGTAAAATAATTATATGAAAATTAAATAAATTTCTTTCACAGAATAGTATGAGTAGTCTTGCCAGTGCCAATAATCCCCAACATTTCTATTTCAACAATTGATCAATATGGAACTGTAATTAATACATATTACAACTAAAAGGAAAATGGAAAAGAGGGTGGGAGTTTGGGGGTTGTAATAAGGAAAGGGGTGGAGGTGAGAGTAAGGGGGGATGGTAGTATAAAGGAAGGGATAGAGTAAGGGGGGAGGTGGTATAGGGGAAGGAGTGGAGAAATAGGGGAAGGGGTGAGGTAATAAGGAAGGCATGGGAGAATAGGGATAGAGGTGGGAGAAAGGGGAAAGGGTGGTAACATGATTGGGGGGGGGGGGTGATTATGTAGTATGGGAAGGTAGTGCTGAATATAATTGTGCAAGGGTTAATCTAGCAAGCTCCGAATGTCCTGTACCTCACACTGACATGTCCAGTATGCAGGCAGCAGCTAGTGGTGACTACCAAAGCCTTCAGAATACTGTAATTATTAAATCATGAGCAATCTCTACCCAACAAATGTCAGCTCTACATACATGCATAAAATTAACATATACTACAAGGCATGAATACATTTGGAAAACCAACCCCAAAAAAATATTTTTAATGCATCCTTAAGTAAATCATAAGTAGTTCTACACATCGAAGGAATGAACAAGTTCTTAAGTTATTAATTACTGCGGTTCGAAAGTGACATTGTAGTAAGAGAAATATCCTAAGTTGGAATATCTCGAGTCAATGACCTTTTCTACTGTAAGTGAATAATATAAGACATTTATGAAATCTCGTTTATAGATGAATAAATTGTGGAAAACCCTAAGAAAATTCCATCTTACATTAATACTATGTAGAAGTTTTAAGCATATTTTATTTATTTATTTATTTATTTATTTATTTAAAAATTTGAGCACACATACAGAGGTACAAAAAATACAGATAAGAGCAGCATGCCAAAGCCACTTATACTATGCATAGCATTACGGGCTGGCTTAAAATTAACTTAAGATGAACTAAGCAATGATGACATCAGTGATAAAACTTTAATGTAAACAGATTACTATAAAGCACAAGTGAGTATTACAAAGACAGGTCATATGGTTGTATGCATTGTTGTACATTCAGTAGAATGGAGTATTCTGTTAGGTAGTGTATTTAAAAAATAATAAAGTTAGATTGGGTTTTAGGTTTAACATTTATGT
The DNA here is from genome assembly GCF_038502225.1 of Cherax quadricarinatus. Taxonomy (NCBI): domain Eukaryota; kingdom Metazoa; phylum Arthropoda; class Malacostraca; order Decapoda; family Parastacidae; genus Cherax; species Cherax quadricarinatus. The sequence goes on from NC_091339.1 coordinate 25,637,198, forward strand.
GATATAATTGTGAGAAACATTTAAGGTATACAATTTATAAGGTTCAGTTATTCAGTATTTATTTGGTTTTGGGTGAGTAAGTGATCTTTGAGAAGAGACTTGAATTTATAAACAGGTAGTGTTTCTTTTATATTTACAGGTAATGAGTTCCAGATTTTAGGGCCTTTTATGTGCATTGAGTTTTTGCATAGTGTGAGATGGACACAAGGAACATCAAAGAGTGATCTGTGCCTTGTGTTATGGTCATGTGTTCTGTTGAGGTTGGCAAGGAGATGTTTGAGGGGAGGGTTAATATCAGAGTTAAGTGTTCTATGTATGTAATAGGTGCAGTAATAAGTATGAATGTTTTGTATGGTGAGTAGGTTTAGTGTATTGAATATTGGTGGAGTGTGCTGCCTATAGTGAGAATTTGTTATCATTCTAACTGCAGCCTTTTGTTGGGTAATTAGTGGTCTGAGATGGTTACTTGTTGTTGAGCCCCATGCACAAATTCCGTAGATGAGATAGGGGTAAATAAGAGAGTGATATAGGGCCAGGAGGGCTGACTGTGGAGCATAGTACCGTATCTTCGATAGTATGCCTACAGTCTTGGAAATTTTCTTAGAAATTTGTTGTATATGTGTATGAAATTTGAGTCTATTATCAAGGTGGATTCCTAAAAATTTTCCCTCTGTTAGCTTTGTGATAGGTGATCCGTTTATCATTATGTTAAGAGGGACATCTGTAGCTCTGTTACCAAACTGAATGAAGTAGGTTTTGTCAATGTTTAGTGTAAGTTTGTTAGTCCTCATCCAGGTAGATATTTTCTGTAATTCGGTATTTACAGTATTGGCTAGCGTGACTGGGCTCGGGTGGGAGAAGACGTATGTAGTGTCATCTGCAAATAGTGTGGGTTTGAGTAATTGCGAAGCATTTGGTAGGTCATTTATGTATAGGAGAAAGAGAAGAGGGCCAAGGACACTTCCCTGTGGGACACCAACTGTAATTGGTTGTGCAGAAGAGTTTGCCCCATTTGCATACACATATTGGCTTCTGTTGCTGAGGTATGACTTGAGGTAGTTGAGGGAGTGCCCTCTTATACCATAGTGTGACAATTTTACGTGGAGCAAGTCATGGTTAACTGTATCAAAAGCTTTACGTAAGTCAATGAAGATCCCCAGTGGGACTTCTTTTTTCTCTATTGCAGTGTATATATGTTCTAGCATGTGTATAATAGCATCATTAGTATTTTTATTTGGCCTGAATCCAAATTGGCAGGGGTTGAGTATGTTTTGGGAGATAAGGTAGGAGTAGATTCGTTTATGAATTAATTTTTCGAAGATTTTTGAGAGAGGGTGTAAGTTGGATATTGGCCTATAGTTATTCAACTCTGTTTGGTCTCCTCCTTTGTGGATCGGGGTGACCCTTGCTATTTTGAGTACTGTAGGGAAGGTGGAGGATTCAATGGATTTGTTAAAGAGTGTTGCAATGATTGGTGATAGCACTTGTGACACTTTTTTGTATATAAAGGGTGGTAAGGTATTTAAATCTCCTGCCTTGTTTTTTAGCGTGTTGATAATAAGGGAGACTTCGTATGGGTTAGTCGGAGCTAGGAACAGTGTGTTCGGGTAGTTGCCAGTGAGGTAGTCATTTGGTGGGGTATCTGAGCTTGGGATTTTATTGGCAAGGTTTTGTCCTATAGTGGAGAAGAAGTCATTGAGTCTGTTTGCTGTTTCTGTTGGTGGGAGTTGGGGTTCATCTGATTTTGCTAATTTTATTTCGCTATTTCGTGATATCTTTTTTGTTCCTAGAATTTCTGATAGGGTTTTCCAGGTCTTTTTTATATCACCTCGTAAGTTGGATAATCTGTTCTCATAATACAATTTTTTTGCCCTTCTTATCAGGCTGGTTAGGATTGACGAGTAACGTTTTGTTTGGTCTCTGGTTATGTGACCCATTCTGTACTGTTTTTCATATTGGTGTTTTGTATTTATGGATTTGAGAATGCTGGGTGTTAACCAGGAACTGTTCAGTCTCTTAGCTGTCATCTGTTTAGTTTTTTTAGGGCAGTGCTTGTTATAGAGGTATTGGGTTTTTTTTAGAAAATTATTAATACATTCGTCAATATCTGTATAGATTTCTAGCTCAGTGTGCCAGTCAATGTTTGCTACTGCTGTTGTGAAGTTATTAATGGCTGCCTCATTGTGAAGTCTGAAGGTGACTTTAGTAGTGTCTTGGGGTAATTTACCAAGAGTTGTTATGAGAAAAGTAGGGTAGTGGTCTGTGGTATTATCTGTAATTATGCCTGATTTTAAAGGGGATATGGTGTTGGTCCAGATGTGGTCAAGTAGGGAAACACTAGTCTCTGTAACTCTTGTAGGTTTTGTTACTGTTGGTAGCAACATACAGTTACTCATTGTGTTTGTGAATTCAGTAACGTGTGGGTCCTGGTCTTGCAGGAGATTTATATTGAAGTCACCTGAGAGTAGTAAGTGATCTTTGTTCATGCATGCATCAGTTATCATACTTCCTAGGTTTTGACTAAATTGGCTAATGTTTGACTGTGGAACTCTGTAAATGTTTATCAATGTGAGAGGTTTTTGTAGGTATTTGGATTTGAATTTGGCTATTATATATTCCCCATGTTCATCCCTTGTGCAAGTATTAGTGATACATTCTAGTTGGTCTGAGTAGTATATGGCTGTGCCACCCCCTTGTTGGTCTGGCCTACAGTTGTGTATGGCTGTGTAACCAGGAATGGCATAGACATCTGTACTATCAGGCTTTAGCCAGGTTTCAGTTAGTGTAATGATGGACATATTGGCATGTAAGGAATTTAGTAATGCTATGAGGTCATCGTAATGCTTGCTTAAAGATCTGATATTGTAGTTAAAGATAGTTATGTTGTTGCTGGCACTGAGAAGTGCCTTTGATTGTTCTGCAGTGTAGTAATTACAGTAACTGTTTGATTCATTTAAGTCATTAAATAAGAGGTTGGTATCAGGATCAATGCTTGTAATCATAAGATTTGTAGTGAATCTATAGTTAGAATTAAGTATAAAACAAAGTAAATATTTATCAGAGATAAATATCCAAGTGCAATTTATAACTAGAATCTAAACAGAAAAAGTAAGACAGCATAAAAACATTTACATCAAGGATAAGATTCAATATACTAACATTTAAATTTGTCTTAAAATTTCATTCTGTATTTAAGAGCTCACATACTGTACTATTACAAAATACATAAAAAATAAATGTAGCAGCACTTATCTTAAACATTCCCTCAGTGCCAGTTGGGGCTCTTGATCCAAGGAACTGGGCTTATCCTCCCTTTCCTTGAATAAAATATTATTACTTCCCATTCCAAAGACACTATTATGACCCCCTACAGTATGTATTAGCGTTTCCCCACCAATTACGCAAAAAATAAATTCTAGTAACAGAGAATTTTTTCAGAATTTTTGTAATTCTTATTTAGAGGAACATGCAATCTAAACTTCTAACTATAAGAAACAATTAGTGGAACCTAAATGCCAAAATTTACAAAATGTTAAAATAAATTACAATGCGTGTTAACCACGTAATTTAAAGTGTTAATGTAATAGTGTAAAGTACATATAGACGTTTGAAGGAAAAAACACCGAAATGAATGGTAACTCGATTAGTGGACTACAGAGAATGAAGTAATATGTATTTATTTTTGTATATTAGTAGGTATATAGGTATACTCCAAGGTAGCAGGATCGAAAGACAGTACCCACCCAGGGAGGTACTACCATCCTGCCAAGCAAGTGTGAAATGGAAGCCTGTAACTGTTTTGCATGATGGTAGGATTCCTGGTGTCTTTTTTCTGTCTCATAAACATGCAAGATTTCAGGTACATTTTACTACTTCTACTTACACTTAGGTCACACTACACATGCATGTACAAGCACCTCTCTGGATTTTCTTCTATTTTTCTTACTAGTTCTTGTCCTTGTTTATTACCTCTTATCTCTATGGGGAAGTGGAACAGAATTCTTCTTCTGCAAGCCATGCATGTTGTAAAAGGCAACTAAAATGCTAGGAGCAAAAGGTTAGTAACCCCTTCTCTTGTATATATTACTAAAGTTAAAAAGAGAATTTTTTTGTTTTTGGGGCCACCCTGGTTTGGTGGGATACGGGCAGTTTGTTGAAAGAAGATATATGTACGTATACTGGTATGTATGTATATTGGTGTGTATGGTCTATGTACACACACACTACAGATAGAACCAGAAGACATGCAGTCAAGTAAAAAAGAAAATGCACCAGGAATGTGAGAAGATATTTCTTCATGCTATATGTGAGTTTAAAGTATACTGGATAAATATCCCAGGCACAGTGTAACTGATAACTTTAATGACAGTATTTTCAATCAATATCATACCAAATATCAGAGCATCACCAACATTTGACTGAATCCCTTCATGCTTTTTCTGCATGCAATGTATCAAACCAAATAATTTAGAAAGTATTCATGTGTGAAACTAATAATGACCAACAAAAATTAATGAAAAGTGAATAAGCTAACCTACAAAGTTATTCAGAGTTTGTATATATGATAAAGAAATCCAAGTAGCAAACTTGAAGACATTAAGGGAGTGAACAAGAGTCGACTGTATTCAGAAAGTTTGGAAGGGGTAAAAGTACTGTTGCTAATAATATAAAAACACTGCACTAACAAACTGGAGGAGTTACAAACCAGATTTTTTCTGCCAAGTTCCTCTAATTTAAAAATGTGCAAGAATGAGAGATTAAATCAAATGCAGAAATTGGGTAATGAGTGACAGCAAATTTCCAAGACTAAATTCTTAAAACTACATAAACAATATACACATCATAGTGAAGCTAAATGCTTTGCTTTCTAAAATAATAAAAAATGATCAATGGATGCTTCAAAAATTAACTGTCAACATAGCTGAAATAACATTCAATGTAAAAAAGCAAGTTTCATATGTGCTCAGAGTAGGTTAGAGCATGCAGAATCTTCCTCTAAACTCAAGCACATCTACTGAAACTATTTCTGTATATTGCTTTGGGTGCTAAAATCTAAGAAACAAAAGATTTACTCCAACATTACCTTTTCAAGAATATTAGACATGTTAATCAATAGACATTCAATCGAATATGCTGATAATACACAATGAATGTTTAGCAAAAAGGTAAGATACATACCCAATTTCTGCAACTTGGCTAAATGACAAAATGGAAAAAATTGCACCATCTGCCTGCAAGAAAACTCCAGCTATCACTATAATTTCAACATGAACAAGGAAAGACCTGCACTGTCATTTAATGTCATCAAACCGAGAAAATCTTTAAAACACTGGCAGTAAACATATAGCTTATAAACAAACTAACTTAATATACAAGAAAATTCTTGACCTATGATTTTAAAACAGTATGTACTATCTTTTTTAAACCAGGACTTTGCTTTACATGCTATAACTACATGAAAAGTTGCTATAAGAGAAAAACTTATGCAACAGCAATGATAAAGGTAACTGCACGAGTAGATAATGCCTTTGGATAATCAGGCTTTACAATGTTCCCACATAAAATGTTTCAGAATTTTGTTTACAAAACGACTCCTAGAACTACAAAAATAAATAGGAAATCTAATTTAGAATGTATGTTCAGCTATACAAGCTTTTTAAAGTCTACAAAAAAACTCACAGGCATATCAGGTACAGTATGTACCTTGCAGAGAATGGGGAAACAAAAGGTTTCAAGAAAAAAATGCAATTACAGTGATTTATTGGCCTTAGTAAGTTCGCTTCTTAAATACAGACATTAATAATCGTCTCCAGCACAAGTGATGTCAGACGTGGTGAAAAAGAAAAGTCCAAAATCAATAATTCCTAAAGACAGATATTTTGTGAACATTTATTGCATCTGGACACAGATACACTGTGTATATTATGAATGAAATTATGATATATCATTAGCTTGTACTGCCAGTTTCTGAAGTAGTTAACAGTTTGATAGCTATTAATGACATCAGAAACACAGGTGACATCACTAACACCATCACCTAAAACATAATACACATTCACCTCAATTATTACCACTCAAGACTTCTAGCAACCTTACCGCTGGACCAGGTTTGCCACTTTCTCCAGCGCGGCCTGGCTCTCCCCTGAGTCCCATCGGACCTGGTAAGCCCATAGGACCAGGGTCACCTTTGTCGCCCTTTCCACCCTAAAGAGATGAAATAAAATATGAAAAGGAAAATAAAAAGTTATCGACTTATTGGCATTTTTTCTATAAAAGTCTGGACCTCAAAATGTTAATATATTTTTATCTGCTGATCACATCAGTATATTTTCATATTAGATATTGAAACAACACTGATTGAAAATAAAACTTTGTAATAACGAACCCTTATTAAATCGATTTCAGATTAACTGACAAAATATTTGGCCAGACACATATTCCACTGCATCAAGGCATTTCAACAAAATGGGTTTTGGTTTCAACAGACACTTCCTTCTTCCTATTAGTCTGTTATACCTAGGTTTCACTATACACTATCTGAACTTTAACTATTTATGTGAAAATATCAAGTGCTGATCTAGCTAGTGTCCAGTTCATTTCATAATTTACAAGTCAGCAAATGCTTCAAGAGAATGATTAAAATCTTCAATTGTAACCCTTAAAATGTTTCAAACTTTCTTATAATACTCTGAAAACAAAAATATATGCATAAAAACAAGCTTTTTTTATAGAAATGGTATTTTTTTAAATTGCAGTGTTTTACATTTTAATTTATAGGTTAAGATGTGTTGTCCTATTTCAACTCATTTCAAAACCCACACCTACTTTAAAAGTACAGAATGCAACTCACAATTCAACTAAAATCCAAGTACCTATTTACTGTTAGATAAATGGGTAGCAGGTGTAGAGACGCCCATAAACCTCGCCCTGCCTGAGAATCAAACCTGGGTCCTTGCTGCTGGGAACTGAGCTAAAGGGCTGTACTATGAAAAAATCTGTATGTAATGCATAATTATAACTAATTTACAATCAGTAATGAAAGTTCTTTGAAATTAGCTTAAAAAACACTGAACAACTATTAAACATTAACAAGTGATTATGTACTGACCGCATCACCCTTTGCACCATCTAGACCCATAGCACCCTTGATGCCCGGAGGTCCTTGCAGCCCTGGTGATCCTGGTGGTCCTGGAGGTCCTGGTGGGCCCATAATCTGTCCATAAAGAATTTGCCAAATTTTACCATTTATACTTTTGTATTTTATATGTGGATGCACTTACAATACTGTATGATACACTTTCACAATAAGCAGATAATATTCTTGCATGATTCAATTTAGGATCAGTTACTGGATCAATTTTACTTAGAGTGAATAATAAGTATAATTTTCTCTGTTAGTTTTTATGAAAGACATTCATACTTTGTGTGTGTATAGAAAGCTCATAGCTGTTTGGTAAATTTTGCTCAAAAACTATATATTTAATAATTATGTTTTTCTTTAGGATAATCCAGTTGTATAATCAGAGAAACCTTATCAAACTATGTTTTTATAGCATTACTTAATAGAATAATCCATTCTCTTGAATGCACTGTAACTCATCTAGTGACCATATAAACTGTTACTGTACTACAGATCACCAATTTGATTTGATTTGATTAGATCTGATTAATAAATTGTACGACTACATATAGTAAACTGATCATTTTGTTGTATTATTCACTGTAATGATACAAAATTGTAGAACTATAATGCTTCAAAATTGAAATGTTCAAATTTCATTGTTTATAATACTCAATTGTACTTAATATTGTAAATTGTTTACTGTAACTTACCATTAAATAGCTTAGATAATCTTAAGTTAATTTTAAGCCTGCCCATAATGCTCAGCATACAAGGGGCTTTTGAAATAAACACCCAACTACTATTATACCTTGTACTACTATGTATCATGTCCCAATAAAATATTATTATTATTATTATTATTATTATTATTATTATTATTATTATTATTATTATTATTATTATTATTATTATTACTATGAGGAATCAAATTCAAAATGGGAATTGACACAGTTACTTTTTGCTGATGATACTGTGCTTATGGGAGATTCTAAAGAAAAATTACTAAGGCTAGTGGATGAGTTTGAGAATGTGTGTAAAGGTAGAAAGTTGAAAGTGAACTTAGAAAAGAGTAAGGTGATGAGGGTATCAAATGATTTAGATAAAGAAAAATTGGATATCAAATTGGGGAGGAGGAGTATGGAAGTGAATGTTTTCAGATACTTGGGAGTTGACGTGTCGGCGGATGGATTTATGAAGGATGAGGTTAATCATAGAATTGATGAGGGAAAAAAGGTGAGTGGTGCGTTGAGGTATATGTGGAGTCAAAAAAAGTTATCTATGGAGGCAAAGAAGGGAATGTATGAAAGTATAGTAGTACCAACACTCTTATATGGATGTGAAGCTTGGGTGGTAAATGCAGCAGCGAGGAGACGGTTGGAGGCAGTGGAGATGTCCTGTCTAAGGGCAATGTGTAGTGTAAATATTATGCAGAAAATTCGGAGTGTGGAAATTAGGAGAAGGTGTGGAGTTAATAAAAGCATTAGTCAGAGGGCAGAAGAGGGGTTGTTGAGGTGGTTTGGTCATTTAGAGAGAATGGATCAAAGTAGAATGACATGGAAAGCATATAAATCTATAGGGGAAGGAAGGAGGGGTAGAGGTCGTCCTCAAAAGGGTTGGAAAGATGGGGTAAAGGAGGTTTTGTGGGCGAGGGGCTTGGATTTCCAGCAAGCATGCATGAGCGTGTTAGATAGGAGTGAATGGAGACGAATGATACTTGGGACCTGACGATCTGTTGGAGTGTGAGCAGGGTAATATTTAGTGAAGGGATTCAGGGAAACCAGTTATTTTCATATAGTCAGACTTGAGTCCTGGAAATGGGAAGTACAATGCCTGCACTTTAAAGGAGAGGTTTGGGATATTGGCAGTTTGGAGGGATATGTTGTGTATCTTTATACATATATGCTTCTAAACTGTTGTATTCTGAGCACCTCTGCAAAAGCAGTGATAATGTGTGAGTGTGGTGAAAGTGTTGAATGATGATGAATGTATTTTCTTTTTGGGGATTTTCTTTCTTTTTTGGGTCACCCTGCCTCGGTGGGAGACAGCCGACTTGTTGAAAAAAAAAAAAAAAACTTGTGTGTTAATTTTTTACTAAATGCATTCATACTTTGTGTATATTCATTTTGTGTATGTATAAAGAGTTACAGTTGCTCAAGAATGAATGGATTAATAATTATTTTTTATTTAAGCCGAGTTACAGCCTCTCCTCGCTTAGCGACGTACTCATTTATCGACGACTTGTACTTACAATGGGCTCTCTGACCAGTATGCATACTAAATGTATATCAGAGCTGAGTTCCTCTATTCTGTTTATTACAATATACAGTACACTATTGCAAAACATTTAAAAAATACTAAAAATGTTATGAATGGTGCAAAGGTGACATTAAAACAATATCAAAGATGGTTGACACAAACCCAATACCATTATAGTATGCTCCTCACTCAGAGATTAATTCATTTACCAATGTGGTCTTAGGAACAGAACTCTATCATTAAGTGAGGAGAGGCTGTATTAATATTTTTTTTGATAACTCTTTTACTAAATGTATTCAAACTGTGTATTTCGGTATATGGACATTTGAAGAAATCACATTTGTTTGTTGGAGATTGGTCAATGACATTAGATACGGAATTTTATGACTGTGAAATTTGTTTCAGATTATAACATGAGTATCTATGGAAAAATAGCTTCCAAGTTTTGAACAATGGATTTTTTAACAATTTTCAGTAAGAAATCAGTGGTATAAGTGTGGGAAACCTACTTCATCGCAGTCCAAGATGCATCTAAAAGTCAAGAGCCCTAAGTCACACACTTTTAACCCTTTGAGGGTTTTCGTCGTACTAGTACGTCTTACGCGTAGGGGTTTTTGACGTACTAGTACTCATAAATTCTAGCGACCTCAAATCTAGTGGGAGAAAGCTGGTAGGCCTTCATATGAAAGAATGGGTCTATGTGGTCAGTGTGCACAGTCTAAAAAAAATCCTGCAGCACACGGTGCATAATGAGAAAAAAAAAACTTTCCATTTTTTTTTAATAAATCAGCGACTTTGCAGTGTATTTTCGTATAGTATTTATTGTTGTATTCTAGTTTTCTTGGTCTCATTTTATAGAATGGAAGACATATTACTGAAATTGAGATGATTTTGACTGGTTTTACAATGAAAGGTGCCTTGAAATTGAGCTCAAAGTAGCAGAAATGTTCGATTTTTACCAAACTTCAAAAGTAAACAAATCGTGCCAAGCGTGCAATACACGTCAACTGGTGAGTCTAATATTCTTTCACAAGTGCACCAATAATATTTATACCATTTTTTACACTAATGCAGTAGTCTGCATAACAGTAAATCTTATATTTTTTGTGAGAATAAAAATTCAAAGTGGAAAGCAAAAGAATATAAGAGGGGCCTTGAGACGTGACTAATGACTAGAGGAAATGTCATTTTAGTGCCAGGAATGTCTTTCTTGTTTATTCTGGACCCTATTCCGAAATTGGCATCTTTTGAAATTTGTGTGAAATTGGCAAAATTGCTAAATTCTGACCACTGTACTGGATAGTTGAATTTATAAATGGGTGGTTTCTTGCACCCATTCGATAGAAAAAATGGAGTTCTAGCGAAATATTCATGTTTTTTGTCGACTAGTACAGTGAAATTGGCCGAAAATGGGGCTCAAAGTGGGCAAAATCGCCGATCCGTAAACATCGCCGAGACCGCTAACTTTGCGAGAGCATAATTCCGTAAGTTTTCTATCAAATTTCAAACTTTTGGTGTCGTTATGATCGGGAAAAGATTCTCTATCTTTTCATAAGAGAAAATAATTTTTTTTTTTTTAAATTTGGCCGACCCTGAGAACGAGTTTCGGAGAAGGCCTGTCGACCCTCAAAGGGTTAAGAATTAACATCATTGGCATCAGTCTGTTGCATTGCAAACGACATTAATAATCTATTCCAAGACATAAGTGATAAATTACAGCAAATTTTAACTAGGAGATATTACCCAACAAGTCTGGAAGAAAACAGGGAAGGAGAGATCCTGGGTTCTTAAGTCAGCAAGAACCACTCAAGCCTCACCACTACTGTGACCAGACAACAGTATCAGGAAAGTCTGTTGTCCTCAGAGGTCATATACTTAAATATCAAAACTTATCCTGGAACTTTCCAAGCATTTATATGGTGAAGATGTACATTATTTACTTTTGTTTACAGGGACTGATTTTCAGTTCCTGGGGTCTACCTTGTGACCACTGATCAACCAGCAGGATGTGTCTCAATTACCATGGACTTTGCCATATTTACACTTGAACTCTTAAACCATACCCTCGGCTGGGATTGAACCCGCGGTCATAGAGTCTCAAAACTCCAGCCCGTCGCGTTAGCCACTAGACCAGCTAGCCGCAATAAGATTCATCCAACTAGGTATATTTCTACACCATAGGAAGGTTAGCACAGGCACCTCTGTGACCACAAATGCAAGTTTTTACAGACGAATCTCCAGCTGGAGATTCGTCTGTAAAAACTTGCATTTGTGGTCACAGAGGTGCCTGTGCTAACCTTCCTATGGTGTAGAAATATACCTAGTTGGATGAATCTTAGTGTGGCTAGCTGGTCTAGTGGCTAATGAAATGGGCTGGAGTTTTGAGACTATGACCGCGGGTTCAATCCCGGCCGGGGGTATGGTTTGTTTGCAATCGTGTCATTACGATTTCTTGAGTCACTTGAACTCTTGTATGGAACCAGCTTTGTTACTTCTTTCCTAGTGTATACCACTTGCTCACCAATCTCACACTAAATCATTCCTAATTGCTTCATAAAGGACATGAACCATCAATACAGTGCAGACAGTTTAGTCTACTCACCACTTCTCCAGGGACCTCCTTCCATATCCTTGAGTCACCCTGGTGAAAACAAGAGAGCTTCAGGATATTATGAACTCAAATACTAAACAATAAAAAAGATCATAAAAACAAGAATTAATTTCAATACTAAGTACACATACTGAATGATGATATACATTTAATTTTTATTTAATTATATGGTGACAATACAAGTAATTTCAAAATTGATTTTATCATACCACAGTGATAATGCAAGTAATTTTAAAACTGAATATGATGTACAGTCTTATAATCACAGTATGTATGATGACTATATTTACTTCAACCAGGAAGGGATAAAAAATCACGAGTAGAATAAGAAAAAGTATTTTTAAAATGCACTTTCAGATGACCTGAAAAGTTTAGACTGGTGAAAGGTGTAATTGCATTTATTTACTAACTAAACTAGCAGTAGCAATGTAAATTTTTAACTTTGAAAAATTATGCCCAAACAACATAAAACAATACCTAAAGAAATACATTTTTGTTCATTATTCACATCTGTAGTCCTCCCAACTTTTTATACATTTATAGCATGTCTTATATTAATAGCAGAAGTTAAATACAGTAGCACTAACCAGAACTGAACAAAAGCAAAAAATGTCATATTTTTCTATGACAAGTTCCAAATATGTCTAACACCAAGTTCTTCTAAACTAATGAATTTACAGGTGAAAAGCATGTCCATTTCCTGAGTAAAGAGCTGTTATCCTACCAATACTTCATTTCACAGTAGTTGACCAATACATAGGTACATATGTATTTAGTTGCCCAACAGGATAAAGCCCAGTTCCTTCAATTGTGAAATGAAGGTACTATCAATAAGTTATGAGACACCAGTAAGTGTTTTTTTTTTTTTCAACAAGTCGGCCGTCTCCCACCAAGGCAGGGTGACCCAAAAAAGAAAGAAAATCCCCAAAAAGAAAATACTTTCATCATTATTCAACATTTTCATCACACTCACACATTATCACTGCTTTTGCAGAGGTGCTCAGAATACAACAGTTTAGAAGCATATATGTATAAAGATACACAACATATCCCTCCAAACTGCCAATATCCCAAACCCCTCCTTTAAAGTGCAGGCATTGTACTTCCCATTTCCAGGACTCAAGTCTGACTATATGAAAATAACCGGTTTCCCTGAATCCCTTCACTAAATATTACCCTGCTCACACTCCAACAGATCGTCAGGTCCCAAGTATCATTCGTCTCCATTCACTCCTATCTAACATGCTCATGCACGCTTGCTGGAAGTCCAAGCCCCTCGCCCACAAAACCTCCTTTACCCCCTCTTTCCAACCCTTTCGAGGACGACCCCTACCCCTCTTTCCTTCCCCTATAGATTTATACCAGTAAGTGTAACCCTATAAAAATAAGTCTTTGAAAGATATTAGCCTTAGCTTTTACATCCATTTCAGAATCATGTAAATATGGGAATACATGTACATGACAATTTTTTTTTTTTTTTTAACCCTTGAACTGTCCAAGCAGATCTACGTTCACATGCGTAGTGCTCCAAAAGTAGATCTATGTTTTTTTAACATATTTTCAAATAAAAAAAAAATGTAGATCAAAGTTTTTTTTACACTTTTTCAAATGTAAAAAAAGAAAAGATCTACTTTTTTTACATACTTTCAAATGTTGCAAAAATGTAGATCTACGTTTGGACAGTTTAAGGGTTAAACAAGTCAGCCGTCCCCCACCAAGGAAGGGTGACCCAAAAAGAAAAAATCCCCAAAAAGAAAATACTTTCATCATTCAACACTTTCACCTCACTCACACATAATAACTGTTTTTGCAAAGGTGCTCAGAACACAACAGTTTAGAAGCATATAAGTATAAAGATACACAACATATCCCTCCAAACTGCTAATATCCCGAACCCCTCCTTTAGAGTGCAGGCATTGAACTTCCCATTTCCAGGACTCGAGTCCGGCTATATAAAAATAACCGGTTTCCCTGAATCCCTTCACTAAATATTACCCTGCTCACACTCCAACAGATCGTCAGGTCCCAAATACCATTCGTCTCCATTCACTACTATCGAACACGCTCATGCACGCCTGCTGGAAGTCCAAGCCCCTCGCCCACAAAACCTCCCTTACCCCTTCTTTCCAACCTTTTCGAGGACGACCCCTACCCCAAGTATCTGAAAACATTCACTTCTTCCATACTCCTCCTCCCCAATTTGATATCCAATTTTTCTTTATCTAAATCATTTGATACCCTCATCACCTTACTCTTTTCTATGTTCACTTTCAACTTTCTACCTTTACACACACTCCCAAACTCATCCACTAACCTTTGCAATTTTTCTTTAGAATCTCCCATAAGCACAGTATCATCAGCAAAAAACAACTGTCAATTCCCATTTTATATTTGATTCCCCAAAATTTAATCCCACCCCTCTCCCGAACACCCTAGCATTTACTTCTTTTACAACCCCATCTATAAATATATTAAACAACCATGGTGACATTACACATCCCTGTCTAAGACCTACTTTTACTGGGAAATAGTCTCCCTCTCTTCTACACACCCTAACCTGAGCCTCACTATCCTCATAAAAACTCTTTACAGCATTTAGTAATTTATCACCTATTCCATATACATGTACTTGCAACATCTGCCACATTGCTCCTCTATTCACTATCGTATGCCTTTTCTAAATCCATAAATGCAATAAAAACTTCCCTACCTTTATCTAAATACTGTTCACATATATGCTTGATCTACACATCCCCTACCCACTCTGAAACCTCCTTGCTCATCTGCAATCCTACATTCTGTCTTACCTCTAATTCTTTCAATTATAACCCTGCTGTACACTTTTCCTGGTATACTCAGTAAACTTATTCCTCTATAATTTTTACAATCTCTTTTGTCCCCCTTCCCTTTATATAAAGGGACTACACATGCTCTCTGCCAATCCCTAGGTACCTTCCCCTCTTTCATACATTTATTAAACAAAAATACCAATCACTCCAACACTATATCCCCCCTGCTTTTAATATTTCTGTCATGATCCCATCAGTTCCAGCTGCTTTACCCCCTTTCATTCTACGTAATGCCTCACGCACCTCCCCCACACTCACATCCTGTTCTTCTTCACTCCTAAAAGATGGTATACGTCCCTGGCCAGTGCATGAAATTACCGCTTCCCTTTCTTTGTCGCCATTTAAAAGTTCCTCAAAGTATTCTTGCCATCTACCCAAAACCTCCATCTCCCCATCTACTAACTCCCCTACTCTGTTTTTAACTGACAAATCCATTCGTTCTCTAGGCTTTCTTAACTTGTTTAACTCACTCAAAATTTTTTTTCTTATTTTCATTAAAATTTCTTGACATTAGCAGTAAAGGTCGAGAACCAAAACCTAGTCATTGTGGTAGTCTACAAGCTTCCGGATGCAACATCCCAGCAATTCCAGGAACAGCTGTTAAAAATTGACCACTGTCTGGAAAATCTTCCAGCTCCTGCACCCAACATCTTGCTCCTGGGGGATTTCAACTTAAGGCACCTAAAATGGAGGAATATAGCAAATAATATTGTTGCAGTAACAACACCAGGAGGCAGCTCTGATGAAAACTCACACTCACACGAGCTTTTAAATCTCTGCACAAAATTCAATTTAAACCAGCAAATAATAGAGCCTACTAGACTGGAGAATACACTAGACCTCATCTTCACTAACAATGATGATCTGATAAGAAATGTCACCTTATCAAAAACAATATACTCAGACCACAACATAATTGAGGTTCAGACATGTATGCGTGGAGCCCCAGACCGACATAATGAGACTAGTCACGAGGGAGCATTCACCAAATTCAACTTCAATAACAAAAACAAAGTGGGACCAAGTAAACCAAGTCCTAACCGATATAAGCTGGGAAGATATACTAAGCAACACAGACCCCAACGTATGCCTAGAACAGATTAACTTGGTGGCACTCGATGTATGCACAAGGCTTATTCCTCTAAGAAAAAGGAGGCGTAGATGTAAAATAGAAAGAGACAGGCGCTCCCTTTACAGGCGATGGAAAAGAATAACAGAGCGGCTAAAAGAGGTCAATATATCTGAAATGCGTAGGGAGACACTGGTAAGAGAAATAGCAAGCATCGAACTCAAGCTAAAGGAATCTTATAGGAGTCAGGAATCGCGGGAAGAACTAAAAGCCATAAATGAAATCGAATGAAACCCAAAGTATTTCTTCTCCTATGCCAAATCAAAGTCGAGAACAACATCCAGTATTGGGCCCCTACTTAAACAAGATGGGTCCTACACAGATGACAGTAAGGAAATGAGTGAGCTACTCAAGTCCCAATATGACTCATTTTTTAGCAAGCCGCTAACCAGACTGAGAGTCGAAGATCAAAATGAATTTTTTATGAGAGAGCCACAAAATTTGGTTAACACAAGCCTATCCGATGTTATCCTGACGCCAAATGACTTCGAACAAGCGATAAATGACATGCCCATGCACTCTGCCCCAGGGCCAGACTCATGGAACTCCGTGTTCATCAAGAACTGCAAGAAGCCCCTATCACGAGCCTTTTCCATCCTATGGAGAGGGAGCATGGACACGGGGGTCGTCCCACAGTTACTAAAAACAACAGACATAGCCCCACTCCACAAAGGGGGCAGTAAAGCAACAGCAAAGAACTACAGACCAATAGCACTAACATCCCATATCATAAAAATCTTTAAAAGGGTCCTAAGAAGCAAGATCACCACCCATCTAGAAACCCATCAGTTACACAACCCAGGGCAACATGGGTTTAGAACAGGTCGCTCCTGTCTGTCTCAACTATTGGATCACTACGACAAGGTCCTAAATGCACTAGAAGATAAAAAGAATGCAGATGTAATATATACAGACTTTGCAAAAGCCTTCGACAAGTGTGACCATGGCGTAATAGCACACAAAATGCGTGCTAAAGGAATAACAGGAAAAGTCGGTCGATGGATCTATAATTTCCTCACTAACAGAACACAGAGTAGTCGTCAACAGAGTAAAGTCCGAGGCAGCTACGGTGAAAAGCTCTGTTCCACAAGGCACAGTACTTGCTCCCATCTTGTTCCTCATCCTCATATCCGACATAGACAAGATGTCAGCCACAGCACTGTGTCTTCCTTTGCAGATGACACCCGAATCTGCATGACAGTGTCTTCCATTGCAGACACTGCAAGGCTCCAGGCGGACATCAACTGAATCTTTCAGTGGGCTGCAGAAAACAATATGAAGTTCAACGATGAGAAATTTCAATTACTCAGATATGGTAAACACGAGGAAATTAAATCTTCATCAGAGTACAAAACAAATTCTGGCCACAAAATAGAGCGAAACACCAACGTCAAAGACCTGGGAGTGATCATGTCGGAGGATCTCACCTTCAAGGACCATAACATTGTATCAATCGCATCTGCTAGAAAAATGACAGGGTGGATAATGAGAACCTTCAAAACTAGGGAGGCCAAGCCCATGATGACACTCTTCAGGTCACTTGTTCTATCTAGGCTGGAATATTGCTGCACACTAACAGCACCTTTCAAGGCAGGTGAAATTGCTGACCTAGAAAATGTACAGAGAACCTTCACGGCGCGCATAACGGAGATAAAACACCTCAATTACTGGGAGCGCTTGAGGTTCCTGAACCTGTATTCCCTGGAACGCAGGCGGGAGAGATACACGATTATATACACCTGGAAAATCCTAGAGGGACTAGTACCGAACTTGCACACGAAAATCACTCACTACGAAAGCAAAAGACTTGGCAGACGATGCAACATCCCCCCAATGAAAAGCAGGGGTGTCACTAGCACGTTAAGAGACCATACAATAAGTGTCAGGGGCCCGAGACTGTTCAACTGCCTCCCAGCACACATAAGGGGGATTACCAACAGACCCCTGGCAGTCTTCAAGCTGGCACTGAACAAGCACCTAAAGTCGGTTCCTGACCAGCCGGGCTGTGGCTCGTACGTTGGTTTGCGTGCAGCCAGCAGCAACAGCCTGGTTGATCAGGCTCTGATCCACCAGGAGGCCTGGTCACAGACCGGGCCGCGGGGGCATTGACCCCCGGAACTCTCTCCAGGTAAACTCCAGGTCCCGCTTTATCCTATGCTCTCCTTTTGCACTCTCTCACCAGTCTCTTCACCTTTCTTTTACTCTCCATATACTCTACTCTTCTTATAACACTTCTGCTTTGTAAAAACCTCTCATAAGTTAACTTTTTCTCTTTTATCACACCCTTTACTTCATCATTCCACCTTATCAACATGTATTAGACATCCTGTACTAATATAATGTAGTAATAAATAAGAATGTGTAGTAAAAGGAGAAAAAAGTCTAAGAAGATTTAACTGACGACTATCACAAATACAATAAAATTATTCCCAAGATTTTGCTACACCACCTAAGGTATTTGTAATGTTTAGAGATTATTAACATATTAAACAAACACTTAGAGTTACCTGTCTTCTTCTGAGTTTTTTCAGTTTCTGGGATGCATTGCAGGGAAAAAGAAAATGGTACTTATTAAAATTTTGGTAAAAAAAAAAAAAAGTTATAAAAGGCAAATGCAAAAAAATAAACAATAAAATATGTTTGAGTCTGTGACTTATATACTTTATTTATTTACAAAATTGCACTGTAAGTGGTTAAGCCTTTTGCTAATGGAAATGTTGAATATTCTTGATACAAATCAGTTTCATATGATTACTGTCATCGAGCATGACCCATGGCCGGGCTCCAGGGGTAATAAGCCTCTTGGAACTCAAAGATATGAATTGGCAATGCAACTAAGTCACACACTCAAAATATGTAAATTAAAAAAACTGATGCTCTTAAGCTGTCATGGTAAAATGTAAATTAAGACAGGTGGTGAGGGACAAAGGAAGACAGCAAATCCTTCTATGTCACAAATCTTGATACTGCTGGATTACACAGTTTTTGTCACAGCTCTGAATGACTCGTATAGATTTAATACTTTTCTAAATACAGTATAATAATGTACAGCTTTACCTGCTATATATATCCTACAAAATTAGAGTTTATATCTTTTGCATGTGTGACAGAACATTGTATTTAAACCATCAGTCTACCAAAAATATGTGGTAAACAAAACTGCATGAGGCAGAAGATCTTCTGTGTGTACTGACTTACGAGTCTTTTCGGTCAGCAGCTGGGTGCATCTGGTGCCCATCCTGCTGGACCAATAACAAGACACAGCAGCCTTATATAAAATCAAATTCTTAATTTTGGTGTATGTACAACAGCAAAAATTGAGCATATTCATAAACTTTTAGAATGAATAAATTTAAACTTGGATATTTTAAATAAGGTAATACTAATTTATTTTCAAAACAGATACCACTATACTTACGTTCAAACATTAACCCATTTGCAAAATACAATACCATATGTAAAGTGGAAGAGAGGAAGGTGGTTGCCTTGATAATGGTGAAGGGATCTTGATCTGAGGAACTGGAGATACTTCCCCCTTTCCTCAGATCAAACCTGTTCAGCAAGTCACCATGAATATAACACCATTCCCCAGGCACTATATAACCTTTACAGGTTTGCCATATCCCCTAAAATATGTAATTACAATAATCATCTTTGATTTAATACGGCAGGCCCTTATTATCCCCAGTATTTCTATCCATGGTTTTGGTTACCCATACCTTATCTCTTAACCCGTAAACGGTCCAAGTAGATCTACGTTCACATGTGTAGTGCTACAAAAGTAGATCTACATTTTTTTTTACATATTTTCAAATATAACAAAAAAAAAAAAAAGTAGATCAAAGTTTTTTTACACATTTTCAAATGTAAAAAAACGAAAAGAAGATCTACTTGTTTTACATACTTTCAAATGTTGAAAAAATGTATATATACGTTTGGACCGTTTACGGGTTAAACTGTACAGTGGGGAACCTTGCCACCCATGGCAATACCAAGTACATTTTTCAATATATCCAGAGCTTAAAGTTAATTAAAGATATCTTAAAGCAGCTTTCAAGAAAAGTATTAAGATATTCTAAGATTTCAAAATAAATATCTGTAAATGAGAGTAAAATGCTTGTGCATTCAAATCACTACTAGTAAAAAAACAAGATTTTACAGTAGCTTTTCACTTCTAAATTAATTTGTTTCACAAATGGTAATATCTCTTTCATCAGGTAGTTGAGAAACTACTGTATATGAGTAAATATGTAAATGCTAAGTGAATAACTAACAAAGCTTTATAGAATAGTATAATTTCATATTTCAGATCTGTTGTATACTGCTTAGTATTTACTTTTAAAAACTGATCAATCTTAAAACTATTGTTAGTCAATGCGTTCACACTCACCGAGTCTCCTTTGTCACCTTTGTCTCCTTTGAGTCCAGGCAAACCCTAAACCAAGAAGTAACTATGTTGTTATAATACATAACATAAAACATTTCCTGTACTAAACACTAATGCACAATTTTTTTCAACAAACCAGCTGTAACCCACCAAGGCAGGTGATCTAAAAAGAAAAACAAAAGTTTTTCTTTTTAAATTTGGTAATTTTGGCATTTAGTCACCTCTTATGACAAGGTAAATAATTTAATAAATTCTCTTCTTTAATACTTTACATTAAAACAATATCATATCATAGGAAAACTATCATATACAAACTAAAAAATTTTTTTACAGGTAGTATAATAGTAAAATATTAAATCTGTCCTTCCTTCTTAAAAATACACATTAAATGATACCATATCAATATACACAGTAGATATGAGGGGTAAAGTATTTGTAAAATAAAATATTTGCCAAGTTTTACAAGATGAATTTTGCAAGTACTAAATATTTGACTTAATTTATGAAACTATGCTTAGAAGTATGTAAACCATCAAATGGAAAAAAAAGTTTGTATTGTGCTTCAGCACTTACTGGGGGTCCTGGTAAGCCTGGTGGTCCCATCAAACCTGGTGGGCCAATGTCACCATATTCACCCTTCTCACCCTTAGGGCCTAACGCTCCAGGCAGCCCAGGTGGTCCCTGAGGTCCAGACTCACCATGAAGTCCATCTACACCTGCTGGACCCCGAGGCCCAATCTCTCCCTTGGGGCCTTGGATACCCGTTGATCCTTTCTCTCCTTCAAGAGAGAAAAAGAAAAAATCATAAAATATTTAAGGTTATTATTTTGTAGAAGACCCACCTAGGAATAACTAAACAAAGCACCTGTTCCCCCCAACTACTAGACCACTATGACATGGTTTTGGATTCTGTGAAACAAACAAAATGCTCATGTAATATATTAAAAACTGAGAAAGCCTTGAACAAGTGTGATCATGGTGCAATAATACACAAAATGCAAACAAAAGAATAACTAGAATAAGGGGAAGATGGATAAAAGCTACAAATCCAACAACTCTAACGAAAAATAGTAACAATCAAAAGGTAAATTCAAAGGCCACCCTAGTGAAAAGCTCTGTTCTTGGAGGCACGTTTTGCAGGTGAAACTGGAATCTGTAAGAGTGACAGCCATTGGGGACACAGCAAACCTCCAAGCCAATGTAAATTAAGCTTTGCAGTTGGTTACAGACAACAATGATTTTCAAGAAGAAAGAATTTCAGCAAACTCGCAGGTAAACCACTGCAAACCTCACTACCAGGTCAACAGTGCTGGTGCTGCAGCTCCAATATAGTAAACCTAAATTTAACAAACCCTATTTATGGATTTCAGATTCAATGGTCAAAATCTGTGACTGAGTATACAAATGCAATGGACAAAGTCTATTAAATCCATAACTGTTCATTATTCTTACGGCCTTCAGGGTAAATTCATTTTGGCTTTAATGGACTTTGTCCATTAAATCAGAATGTTTGTAATTTTTTGTAGTTCAATGGGTCTTCCATAGTCTTTTCTAAATATCAGCCCAAAAAGCTATTTCCACTTGTCAGCTTACTGTACCCTCTCCTAATAAAATATAAAACACACATGTGATACCTTAAAAATCAATATGATTATAATGAATGACAACTCCCAAGCAATTTTTTTTATGCATCAGTCACATTCTCACAAACTGCAATAAAGGAGATATGCAATACCAGAAGGATTGTACTGTACCTATGGATTTGACTTGGTCATATGACAGACAGTTCAGTTCAAGAGTGACTTGGTTTTCTGCATAACCTAAAACTAAACAGATTTCATTAAGGATGAATGTATCCTAATTAGAAAGTTATAATCTTAACTGGATTACAATCAGCAAATATGACAAAAAAAAAATCATCTATAATATCTTGTAATGAAAAAATCTTCACTCTGAAGTAATGAAGAAAAGAATGTACAGTGGAACCTCAAAAATCGAACTTAATCCGTTCCAGGAGCTAGTTCTAAATTCGAAAAGTCTGAAATTTGAAGCAATATTTCCCATAAGAAATAATGGAAATACAATTAATCTGTTCCAGAAACCCAAAAATATTCACACAAAAAATACATTTTACAGAGATTAATTACAGATTTACATACAACAAATACTGTACTAGTGTTTTTAATTATGTATAGTAATACATATAAAATAACATTTTTACTTACCTTTATTGAAGACTGGTGATGGCATCTGGAAGATAGGGAGGAGGAGAGAGGGAGTTGGGGCTAGTGTTTGGAAGGAGAATCCCCCTCCATGAGGACTACAGGTAAAGCCCGCTCTGGGGTTACTTCCCTTCTCTGCCTTTTAATGCCACTAGGACCAACTTGGGAGTCACTGGACCCCTGTCTCACAAAATAACTATCCACAGTCCTCTGTTTCTGGTGCCTCTTTAACATTTCCCTAAAATGGGACATGGTTCTGTCACTGAACTTGTTGCAAAAATGGCTTGTTTCAGCTTGCTCAGGGTGGTACTTCTGCACAAACATTTGGACATCATTCCACTTGGCACAAATCTCCTTAATCTTTGAAGAAGGCACCTCATCCACTCCCTATATTAACACCTTTCGCAACATCAGCTTCCTTGATTTGTTCTTTCTTTGACAGGATAGAACCGATGGTCGACTTGTTTTTCCCATACATCCTGGCAAGCTCAACAAGTCTCACACCACTCTCATACTTCTGTAATATTTTCTTCTTCAAATCTATGGTGTTTCTCACTTTCTTTACCACAGGGGTACCACTAGCAAGTTTCTTTGGGCCCATGGCAGCTTATTTCACAGTCCCACAAGCACTAAACACAACAAAATAATCGTAAAATGCGTGAATGAGAGCGCAGGTTATTGTTCACTAAAGCATAAACAAAGCTAGACTGCTCACGGCACCTGCGCGGGGACGCGGACAGAGCGGGCGGCAGACAGGTCCCATACCCGGTGGTCCGAAAATAGGGGCGCGTTCAATAATAGGGACAGTTTGTCCGAAAAAATGGTCCTATTTTCGAAACGTTCAATATGTGATACGTTCGATTTTTGAGGTTCCACTGTATTAGCAATTAAAAAATATTCTGACTGTTAAGAGTGAGGGTAGCTGCTATCTCAGTAAAATCACCAACAAAAGTTAATTTTAGTCGAGTCACAAGTTGGAGTTACATCAACTTGTGAGTTATGTCACTTGTGAACTTTCATTAAAACAACATTATAGCTATGTAAAAATGTATACAAAACAAATTAAGATTTTTTCAAAGTGTTTAAGTTTTCATTTAACCTTTTTATATTGTAAATAAATAGTGTATTAAGGCTGCTACATCACTATCTCGTAATGCCTCAACTTGGCGTTTACACACTAACAATGCCCTCATGCTATAAAGAAGCCTCACTCGCCTTTCTCTCCTGCTGGACCAATGGTTCCTGGTTCTCCCTTGGGCCCTGCTCTTCCTGGCAGTCCCTGTGCTGCTGCTCTCCCAGACTCACCTCGTCGTCCCTGCCATCACATACCCACATGAGTAATAGTCAGTTTTATCAGTGTTAAATCACCCTTAGATATCACTGCTGTGTGAAATTGCTCTTAAGATTTAACTGATAGTGAAAGTAATGCCAAACAGTAATAAAATAAAAACTTCCAACAAAAAACATTGTATTGCATATTAAATATATCCTACTGATATTTAAAACAAAAGTAAATTAAAAACCAATTACTGTACTTCTACTGTAAACAAACATAACAAAACAAAAAAAATTAAAACAGCTTTATAGCAAAAGGTGAATAACAAGTCTGAGGCGTGTTACATTTCAAGCACTGTAGTATTTAGTTTCATAATAAACATAAGTTTCTCTTAAAATGTTAGTGTATTAATATGTTTACTGTTTTAATACTGTTAGTAACTACAGTTTATTTTACACATAACATTTACTAGGACTACACAAATACATGGTTATACTTACACAGAACACAGGACGAACACAGGGTTACTGACATCGGATTGGGTGAAGGGGTTAGTGACGTCACAGTGCCGAAAGACCATTGGTCAATCGACTGGAGAAGGTGAAGACAGGACAAACACCAACACCACAGCTGACCAATCACAAATCAGCTTACAAGGAAAATAAGGAACCCAGTTTCTGTTAGTAGCAACCACCACCAAGAACAACTTAAAACTGCGATAAGAGACCCAAACCAACCATAAGCAGAAATCAAATACAGCCCTGGCTTATCAACCATAGAGCAAAACCAAGAAAAACTACATACGTACTGTATTTATAATCTGAAGGTAACTGAATGTTTAAGTGGAAGTGGTATGCTACTTTGGCCATGCACTTATACAAGCAACAAGGCAATAACTGCAAGCAAAAACAAACAAACAAATGCAGAATGTTGTAGCAACATATATTAATACTATATACAGATAGACTGGGAGGGTTGAGTGGGATCTTGGAAAGGAAGGTACAGGTAGAAAGATGTTATGCACACACGCGCGCACACACACACACACACACACACGCACACACACACATGTGCACGCGCATGTGCACACACACTTGAAAACACACACTGCACCAATGTAATAAACACACGCATACAATTAAACATTTGTGCACACTGAGAAGCAACACATGATTGCTCTCATTCACTGCTGGAACACTTGATACAGAGATGTATACATGTAAGTACAGTATTTTGTTATTTAAAAATATGAAGCGAGTAGTTTTTGTTGATAACACCCTAACTAACAACAAATCCAATAAGTTGTAGTTGACAGTTTACAGTAGCATGTGAGGCATTACACATTTTCAAGCATCTTACGATACAAATGTACTAGTACAAAAATGACAAATTTAAGATATTCTTGCCAACTATTTATTGTTAATATACACTAGTTGTCAATACAACTGTTGATGCACAAAAAGCACATTTTTATATTAGTGATTATTCTTACTGTATTTTTAAACAAAGCTTTAATATAAAGTGAAGCTGAGTTGTGAAGGAAGCTGTGTCTGTTCAACATATTATGTTATCTACGTATTATGAAAATTCATTAATACACTATTAAATAATAAATAACTTTACACTCTAGTACAATTAAGCACCATTTAAGGTGTTATTTACTTGATCAGCTACACTTCATAAACCAGTTATCAATATGTGGTTCAGGTTATGCCAACTGCAATGCTCAACAGAAATCTTTTGTGAATTCAGGTCACAACTATACTCCATGACCACCAAGAACTAAATTCAATGCTGCAGTACATATCCACTACACACCTGCCATTTGTTGGCATACCACAGAAAGAAAGCATTCCAAGATGACAATTACATGATGGTAATGAATGGTAGAGAAAGCACACGCCTTGCATTATCGCATCTACAGTGGCGGAAATGAAACATGGAAAGTGTGTGGAAGTGTGGGGGGGGCAGCCTGGCATACCCAGCACCAAAGAGGGTATCAAGTCAGGATAATGGTACATACCCTCTTGCCCCGTTTTCCCCTCCTGCCCCGAGGTCCTCGAGCCCCCTCTTCCCCGTCCAACCCAGGAGGGCCCATTGGACCTTCTGGTCCTTGTTCCCCTGGGGCCCCAGGAGGCCCTGAAGGACCTGTCACAACCGAGGAAAGCATCTATTTTAAAACCTCTCTCTTGCCAATGTTACACTACTGGTAAAAGTGAATGCAAAAAACAGAGCTCTACAAAATGAATGCTGTTCATCTTATGGTTATGACTGAAGATCATTATGTAGAAAAAATGCATTTTGACTTGGAGCCTGAAGGAAAATATTGATATTATAGCCTTTCTACATGGTTCTGGAACTGTACTAACACACTGCTAAGTTTTGGTCACTGATGTTTCATATTGTACTTAGCATAATGACTTGAGGTTCTTATTTTAACATACAAAATGCAGAGTAAAAAAATAAAAAGTGCATTATGTCTTTTTTACCAACCCAGCTACACAATTATAATTTTTCACAATATAAACAGGATATTACATAAGGAGAATTTCTACAGCTATTATTATAATCAAGTCACTATTCACATCCACACTTCAACACAACCTAAAATTAATATTTAAACAATTCGCCAAAACTTTCTGCATATTTATTTACCAAGTGAAGAAGGTAAGCAGCACCCAACTGCTTGTACAGTAATGATGTAAACTATGAGTTACTGCAGTAACCACAATAATAAACTAGCACAATAAATTTAAAAGTAATTTACAAGCAAAAACAAAATAAGTGAACACTAAAATTACAAGATTGCTGTAGGCCACACAATGTTGCTGCAGCAGGAATTTGATGAAAAACCGGAACAATTTCTATTAAAAAAGCAAAAAAATTTATTTCCATTATTATGGCCATGTTTCCTTGAACAAATCACTTCTCAACTGATCTTTTTCTTCCTTTTATAATACACAAACCATTTCCAACCAAGGCAGGAAGACCAAACAATAAGGAAAACCAATTTCCTCCTTTTTCCTTTACTGTAACTGCATATACAAACAGGCATTAAAACCCTGTCATTCCAGCATTTTAGCTGTCTTCTAAGGCATGCATGGCTTACAGGGAAAGATGTCTAAACCACTTCTTTCTATACATCATAAACAGAACCTTCAAAATTCTTCTAATTATACATTCTTGCCTGCAACAACCCCAAGGAAATTCAGTTAATTTAATTAGTGACAACTGGCAGCTAAATCTCTTTCACAGAGGCATTCTTTTAAGTAGACAGCTGAGACAGCTGAACTTCAGATGTAACTGATATATACGAACCAACAGATGCCCTCACAATGTATTGGAGTCTACAATACAGTACTGCACAGAACCATGTATATACCTGTACACTAAATCAGCAGCAATTAATTTTTTCTTAAATCAGACTACAATACTTTATAAGGCTATAATACTCTGTTTACCAACAATACTGCAGTCATACATATATTTTTGATAAGCTTACAATATCAACAGTCATTACCTAGTTTATAATTACAATAAATACATTATACAGGGATTAACCAGGATCACAATTATTTCATACACAAAACACTTACAATAACCAAGTTAACCTTTATAGGAGCTAGGTTGCTTAGTACCATGTCATCTCTTGCAATACTGTATGGTATTCTACAATAATCCATAACAACATCCAGGATCCATATGAGGTTATTACTATCTTTCCCATTCGTTCTTCTTTATTATATGGCATCTGGAATCATAAAACAAGAAATTAATAAAACTTACCAGGCTGACCTGGGGGTCCTTCAAGAATACCAGCAGGAATTTCCTTTCCGTTGACGGTAGTGATACCGCGGTCACCTTTCTGCCCTTTTTCACCCTGGAGAGGAGCCATCGCGGGTCAGTCAGGATATGAAAGGGGGATTAGGCGTTTACTAGGAAGGGATATGAAGACGGGCCATGGGTGGAATAAGTATGTCACTGGCTGGTGGCACTAGACAAAATATGATGTACCATATTATGAAAGCAGCTAGGTCAAGAAGATAGTAGGAGATGAAAGAGATACAAGGAAGTGAAATGGGTAAACTTAAGATAAAAAGACAAAGGAGGTACTGTACTGCGGACAGAATCATTGAGAGGGATAGTAGAAGTGGCGTGAGACAGACAGAGGAAAGGAATCAGTGTGGTAAGTTCATGCCCTGGTAAGAAGGCAAGAGACTTCAAATTCGAAAGTGAGCAGGAGTATTCTAAGGAAAAATGTTGTAAAATATGAAGTAAAATGCTGAAAATGATATAAGAAACAAAAAAAAGAGAAACACAGGAGGAGGGCAAAAGACTGAAGAAGGTTTAACCCTTTGACTGTTTACGCCATATAAATACGTCTTACGCGCCACTGTTTCTGACGTATATATACTCAATAATTCTAGCGGCTTCAAATCAAGCGGGAGAAAGCTGGTAGGCCCACATGTGAGAGAATGGGTCTGTGTGGTCAGTGTGCACCACATAAAAAAAATCCTGCAGCACACAGTGCGTAATGAGAAAAAAAAAACTGATCGTTTTTTTGGATTAAAACACTGACTTTGAGGTGTATTTTCGTATAGTATTTATCGTTGTATTCGCACTTTCATGGTCTTAGGTGATAAAATGGAAAACATATTACAGAAATAGAGATGATTTTCATTACTCTGACGATGAAAACGACCTTGAAACTGAGCTCAACTTAGCGGAAATGTTTGATTTTTACCAATGTTCAGGAGTAAACAAATCACACCATACGTCCAATACACATCAACTGGGGAGTCGAATATTCTTTCACTAGTGCACTGATATTATTTGTACCATTTTTACAATAATGCAGTAGCCTGCATAACAGTAAATTTTGTATTTTTTTGTATGAATAAAAAATCAAAATAGAAAGCAATAATAATATAAGAGGGGCCTAGAGATGTGACTAATGAACAGAGAATATGTTATTTTAGTGCCAAGAATGTCTACCTTGTTTATTCTGGACCCTATTTTGAAATTATCATCTTTTTTAATTTGCGTGAAATTGGCCAAATTGCCAATTTCTGACCACTATATTGGGTAGTTTAAATTGGTAAATGGGCAGTTTCTTGTACTCAGCTGATAGATAAAATGGAGTTCTAAAGAAATAGCTATGAGTTTGGTCAACTGGAACAATGGAATTGGCTGAAAGCGCCGATACGCATATGTCACCGAGACCGCTAACTTCGTGGGAGCGTAATTCCGTGAGTTTTCGACCAAATTTCGAACTTTTGGTGTCATTACCATCGGGGAAAGATTCTATATCATTTCATAAGAAAAAATAATTTTTTTTTTTCAAAAATTTATCGACATAGAATGACAGTTTCAGAAAGGGGCCTGCGACAGTCAAAGGGTTAAGCAAGTGTTTTCAGAAATACAAAATATAGAAAAAAGACTACATTACTGAAATTCTAATGATGTTAAGCAGGGTGTACAAATAACAGAAAAAGAAAGCCAAAAAATAAAAAAGTTAATTATTTGGGAAGATAATCAAGAGGAAGCAACAGGATTAAAAAGAGACAAGACTAAATCAAGAAGGGAAAAAGAAAGAAGATACGAACACAAGAATTAAAGAAGTGAAGAATAGAAGGGATGGCTACATACTCCTAAGAAAATAATGAGTTGTGTATTTAGAATAAAGAACATGGGAAAGATGACAAAGGAGGATAATGAGGAATGGAAGGGAAAAAGAGGCTAATAGATAAGGAAGAAGTTGTAAGGCAGGAAGAATGTTAAGGGAATGAAATGTGGTACTGACTTGAAGATGTCACTAAGCCTGATCATCAGAAAAAAAAAAAAAAATCCCTTTCTTGCAATTTTGTTGTCAACATTTTTAGATGGGATTTTAGAATACCAAGCATTATGTAATATTTGTGTGTAAACAAATTGTCTTAAGTCATACACTGTAATACCCCACACTAACACACATCAACTTCTTTCTGTTCTATTTAACACAGACACACACACAGACATGCAAGGAGCTATGATTCGACCCCTGCAACCACAATTAGGCGAGTACATACAGACACACACACATACGTCAATAGTGATGTACAAGTATTTTTAATATTTTCTCAATCAGTATTACCTATATGGTAAATATTGGTTTACATATTTAACTAGAGTTTCAGGTTTACATGTGTGCCAGTGTCATGCCAAACTTTATACTAGTTAGAACAAAAAATTTTTGAATTGGAATGAAATTATACATTTATGATAAACTAAGAACACCAGTATATCGTGGAAGATTTCAGTGAAATTGGTTGGTAACCTCAAACATTAAAATCAGGTTTAATGAACTCCTTAACAAGTAAGTTATAAAAACTAGAAGATAAAAATGTAAAATATACAAAAAATATGCAAATACTACTAGCAATATAGTACATACTAAAATTACAAAGCAATTGAGAATAAAGGATGATAGAAAACCCAAAGTGCACAACAGTACCATACTGTACATGGTCAATAGAAACAAAGTATACAGTGGTACCTTGGGATACGAACTTAATTCATTCCAGAAGGCTGTTTGAGTGCCGATACTGAACGAATTTGTTTCCATAAGGAATAATGTAAATTAGATAAGTGCCTGCACTCTGAAGGAGGGGTGTTAATGTTGCAGTTTAAAAACTGTAGTGTAAAGCACCCTTCTGGCAAGACAGTGATGGAGTGAATGATGGTGAAAGTTTTTCTTTTTCGGGCCACCCTGCCTTGGTGGGAATCGGCCAGTGTGATAATAAAATAAAATAAAAAAATAATAAATAGATAAGCCTGTTTCAGACCCTGAAAAATACACTTACAAAAGCACTTACATAAATACCCTTACATAAATGTTCAAGTTTTGAGCTGTTCATATCACGAGGTACCACTGTAGCTGAGAATACTATGTACATTAATGGTTACCATAATTAAAAAAATGGTAATAACCAGTAATGTAGCAATGTGGACTACTTTCAATTTCCAGTGACCATAAACAGTACATATTGTACAGCTACACGCCTTGGCTTCATATGTAGGAATAGCAATAATCAAAATAAATAGTCAAAAGGCAAAAGAAATGAATCTATTAGATAATAATACTGTAAAAAAAGAGTAATAAAAATTAAGACAAAGATATAAAAGGAGCAAAATATTGAGAAAACTAAAGTATAGTAAATGAATGTAATGTAAAAGGCACTGACAAACAAGTAACAAGTCTAAGTAGGGATTTGGGCACTGACATTACCGATGAGCCTTTATAAAGGCTTTCAGGAAAATGGTAGTAGTAGCAGTAGTACATAAAGCGTGTTAACCTGTAAATTAGGATGAACTGTGGCAGACTAACTGGGTTAATGTGACAAGTATTGGGACTTGTAGGAGTGTTTTAAAGCAAGAACTTTGAAGTTAGACATCATAACTCCTTATCTTTTTTTTTTTGTAAAATCCACTAAATAAGTTCTTTTGCTATTTATTTTTCCATCCATTGTACAAACCAGAATAACACTTAATATTCCAAACATTGCTAACTTTATCATATATCCCAAACATAATACAGCACTAACCTTGTGTATTATGTATAACACAGTATTGATTTAATTAACACCAATATGGTGTACACAGACAAGAGATGATGGTATAACAGCATATCCCATACCTTTTATATACAGGAAAAGTCACAAAGACAAGTGCATATTTGAATATTAATAAAATCATTAAAAAAAATTAACATGGACAAAAACCACTGGAGTCACATTATTTAGTAAAAATCACCTTTACAAAAAAATTAGGTATTTATAGATTGCCAACTCATTAAAAGTCACTGACTTCCACAGTGGGGTATAACAGTCTGTTTCTCCTTAGATCACACCAGCAGGAACTTTTCTTGCCAGGGTGGTGTCACACTGAGGGAAACAGGTAAGCTAGGTGGTTTGGTGCTGGTCTCACCTCAACTCAAGCAGCTGGTTATGCATTGCTCCTATGAGGTCTAGTGGTGTATCTACATGTGTATCCACTGACCATATTCACAGCTCACTGTTTGCTTTGGGGATTTTGGACCCCATGGTTTTATGAGCTGCAGTAGCATCAGGCAAGTGTAATGGCACTTGGTGGCTACTTGAAGGTTAACTAAAACAATTTCTGTGGCCACTACCCCCACAGCCCAGCTTGAGATCAGGCTTTCTAAGCGATGTTCTGATTAGCCAGGCTATTGGTGCTAGCCGCATAAGAGTCAAACACATTCACCACAGCAGGGCTGAACAGGAGCTGACAATATTTATCAAGCTCCCTCTTGAAGATAGTTTGGGGGTCTGTTGGTAATTTTCTTATAGATGAAGGGAGGTTGTCTGAAAGTCTGTTACTTTTCACTTACTCAGTTCTCTTGCACTCACTGCACCCCTGCACTGTTTGCCACGACTTGCTTTTGTAGGGCGTGACTTCTGCATGCAAAATTATTAGTTGTTTTATTGTACAAGTATTTACAAAGCACAATCTGTGCTAACTTGCTACTGTTATGATCAATTCACTCAAATTATATACTGGTAAATCATAATCACAATCCAACTCTCAAGCAACTTCTAGTACTGTCTGCAAAGGATGATACTGTTCTATTATTAATGTTTCTGATTATGTTGGAGATAAGTATGAGAAAAAGAATTAAGGTGAGCAATGTAACTTGGGAAACTGAGATTTTTCACTGTTGCTGCCTTTTTATTTTACTTATCCATTTCTCTTTGGTTATTTCGAGTATTATTACACTATGATAAGACTTGTTGAAGGCTCATGCAGAGTCTGTGTGCACTACATCTGCATTTTGTTTGTTTTTTAGTGCATGCAAGAACCATGTTGTAATGATTCGACAATTGTGAAAGGGAGAAGCAGCTTGCTCTTAACTCATGTTGCCCTAGTTTGTGCAATTCTGGCCAATGCATGTACATGTATGTTTAAAGATTTTAATGTGGGATGACAGTACTAGGGCTAGTTTTTTGCAGCTGCTTTACAACTACCTTTGTGGAGTGGAATTGTATCTGGTTTCAATAACTGTGTGATAACTCCTGTGTTCAGGCACACAGGCATGCTGCCAAGGACCTCTTAATCAAGAAGGGTTTGGATTACATTAAAAAAATTGGAGGCATCAGTAGAGTTTTGAGTCTCATTCATGAAAAATTCATTTGAACTGTCAATCAGTTTAGAGACTCACTGAACACAAGTCATTGTGATTTCAGTATTTTACTCATTTCTTTGTCGTCGTCAGTGAAAGTTCCATCGCCTTTAAGCAAGGACCCAATATTAAATGTGACTTTTGCCCGGGATTTTGCATAGGACAAAATATTTTCGATTTCTTTTAATTTTGTTAATGACTTGTTTGCTCCCCCAGTCTTCCCTGGACTATATGATGCATTTAATTTGTGATCAATGTTTTCCAATTTTCTAACCAGTGTTTATTTTTATTCTTAAGATAGCCTGGAACCTTTGAGAAGTTCTGTAAATCTTTGTCTTCACCTGTAAATGGAGTCTCTCTCTCTCTCTCTCTCTCTCTCTCTCTCTCTCTCTGACTTACATCTTTTTCTTCTTTTTTTCTTAATGGTTGGGCATTGTATTTGAATAAGATAAAGTAAGCACTACAGGGTACACACCTGTTTTGGTCTTGAGCTATTTCCCAGCCCACTGACGGTCACTCATATATACCTCTTCATGATCCCTGAGGCCAGTGACATGTATTCTCATGAATTCAGGAACACAACTGCACTATCAGAACTTGCCACACAAACAATGCACAAGTGGTTGATTGGAATAAACATTCACACCTTGGAAGTGGCTTTCATTAGTACACAGAACACCACTGACCATCATAATACAGAGACAGTTTTGGCAACAGTGTGGTACAGGAATGGAACAAAATGGTATGGCCAGAAACTAGGCAGCACTGCAAGAGAGCTGACCAGTGTACATACTGCATAGCTTTACAAGATCCACGAGTTATCATACACCAATTTTCCCTCACATCAACAGTCTCTCACCTACTTCTACTTCCCGTTACAGGAATATGTACGTATGTGCGTGTGTGTGTTTGTTGTTGTATCCTTCACACAACTTGATCAAGCTCTAATAGAGCAAAATGTTGTCCCAAAAAAGCTTGTTCAAAATGTGTTTTTCTTCAAGAATGATGGTATTAAACCAAAGAAAAAATAGTGTGTTAGTCCAACAGATAACAGAATCTTACAAGACTATACCAATATTAACAAATTAAGTAAAGCTAACTAGATAAACTGTACACTTACATTAGTACATATTCATTACAATATGGGCTAAATATTTACATATATATACAATCTATTGTTCTCGGTAAGGCATTTGATTTAGTATGAAATAGCATAAAGATATTTACAGATTAGCAAGGTATGGGTTACATATACAGTCCCTGGTTTAATGTACAAACACAACATTTGTATACTGTCCAGGGTTTAAAACAAATACAGACAAGTATAATCCATATCAATCTTGCATTATTGCACTATGATACATAGCTGTTATACAGTAGTTACAAGTAATGTTAACAAGTAACAATGTTTACCAGTAATCACTACTGACTGTGTTCTACTGTTCTAAAAAAGCATGAAGAGATAAACAATCCCACTCAAATATGCACCTCTCAAAAATATTTTTAGAAGAATATTTGTTTAATTTAGAAACACATACTCAAAGCTCACTGTCAAATCATAGCAAATAATGACCATGTGACTAGTGAGAAATATTACCTGAAGTTAATCTATTTCATGAGTAAGATTTGGATAACACCAGGGTATCGTTACTGAAGAGATATTTCACATGCACTGCAAGTTTTTCAATCTAATACAAAGGCATGAGGAATAAGGCAGAGAAGTGCAGCCATTATATTTGTCAATAGTGCCCCTGTGACACTTGTATGACAAAACACAGGTATGCAAGACCATTGGCCAGGTAGTGTCCGTTAAGATATGACACAGCAACATGGTACTCATGTTAGCGATGTCTTGTACATGCATGGTAGGATCACTGCCTACAGCTGGCAGCTCAAATCTGGTACTAGATAGGCATAGATGTGAGACTGCTTGCTTTTCTGTTTACTCTACCCATTGTGCAATACAGCTGAAGATTGTATGGATGTATTTCCCTACACCAAACTGCTGAGTGTAACCCATGAGAGGGCCAGAGAAAGGCATACTGCAGCAGTTGAAAACATCATCATATATGAGTGGGAGCAACTAATGGAAGTAATTCACGGTCCATCTTATGAGCATGACCTACTTCCACTAGTGGGTCCTGCCCATTGTTATGTCTTCAACTGCTGCACCTCTCCTCTGAATGCAATATACAAGTCCTCATGCCTCTGCATTAGACTGAAAAATCCTGATGCACAGGTGAAACATCTCGTCCAGATACCGAGGTGTTGCAAATGTTTTATTCATCAACTTATTGGTACTGTATACCTTTGATGCAATGGTAAGGTACGGGACATAAAAATAATTTTCAAGAGTTTATACAGGCAGGTTGCTATTGCTTTTGTGGTTTATGGAACAAACAAAGAATACTTTTAAAACTACAAATATATATACACACACACACACACACACACACACACACACACACACACACACACACACACACAGAGTGGTACCCCAAGTTTCAAACTGCTCCCAACTAGACTGATTATGTAAGTGTATTATTGTAAGTGCTTTTGTAAGTGTATTTTTGGGGGTCTGAAACAGACTAATCTAGCTTACATTATTCCTTATGGGAACAAATTCATTCAGTAACGGCACTCAAACAGCCTTCTGGAAGGAAGAAAGTTCAAAACTTAGAGTACCACTGTATATAACTTTTGATAAATTATATTCTGACAGCGCAATCTTTCCCTCCACTGCAGACCTCTCAATAGTTACAATACAATACATATTATACAACTATTTTGTTAGACACATTGTAGGTAACACACTGACAGTTTACATTAATCCTGTACAAGATTAGTACGTACAGTACAAGCGTGCAAAATACGCTAAACTTACTGGCAGTCCTGGAGGTCCACTACTTCCGTTCCTGCCCTCCAGACCCTGAGCAAAGCAGGGAGTATTAAGTCACACCACGCAAACTGAATACTGCATTTTGATCTTTACCACTGCTCAAAAGACATTTATTTTCACAGTCTAACAGATGAGGATCAAACAAAACTTTAGATCTGATTCCACCTCCATATCAAAGGTAATATTCACACAGAGAGGAATACCTCATGAACACATGTAATGACTATGGCTAGTATAGAAAGGGGTATAGGCACATAATAGTCTAAAGATGCTTGAGGGTCAAAATGTTACTCCATGTTACACTATCTCACTTATAACTTTGGCAAAGCTCACCAAATGTATTTTCCCGGGTCTCTGAAAAAGGTACAGTAATTTTAAAGCTTTATTTTTTTGCTTGAATTTAAGTACAGAATTAGAGACTCATGCAGTGAGCAAGGTAACTGTTGTTGTTTGGTACTAGCAGTTCTGAAAGGTGATTAACAGAGTGCATTATAAGCTATGGGCAGCAATCAAGATTCACTTGAGAAATGGGAAGTTCTTCAATTCCTTAAACTAGAAACCCTTCACCAACATCCTGCCCCTTTTCCCTTGAAAGGACCAGGATTTAGATCTGATAGATATAGAAGACTACTTCTTGTGTGCAATGGATGTTACTGAGTTGTTTATGATGGTGTGCAATTAAGGCAATCTGTATGTTCCATTACCCAGTAGCTCTGCACACTAGATTTAAGCATTAATTCTTTCTTATGCATTACGTATAATGTATGATCTACACTCGAGCATCTTTTGGCTACAGTGCTAATATCCCTCCTAGGTATATCCAACAGCAAGAAGAACATTTGCTCACAGGTGAACCATGCGGTCCAATTGGTCCAGGTAAGCCGTCCATACCAGGAATTCCAGCCATTCCCCGAAAACCCTGGTCCGGGGATAGAACCATGGACATGGGAACACGAACACAACATAATCACAGAGGTAGGAAGGAATGACAGACAAGGTTAAATGAGGTAATGTAGATGGTATTCACACAGCAGAAATGACTTAAATAACTGAATATTATAAATTTTTGTTCTTTATTCACCAAGTGCACTATTCTAAGAGTGCTAATATGAATTATAGTAGAAACCCAATAATGCATATCCAATGACTGTTTTTCAATAAAACATTAATATATACCCAAGTCCAAAGTGCTTGGGAAAATTACCTGTCAAACATGCCTTACTCCCTTCCATACCTTACTCTCTCTTGTGCTCATCAATCAAGTGTAGATCTTTTCATCATCCCATCTCATTGTTGGATATTAACCATGTCACCCAAGAAGAATGCCAGTGGTGAAGGTTCCAAGAAGAATAAGCATAAAACTGACAGTAAAGTATTACATATAATATACTTAAAGGTGTTTAAGTATCAGCAATTTGTACAATTAAAGGCAAAGACATGAAGATAAGAGCTTGTGCAGCGAGTAATCTAGGTCAAGACTGACTGAAAAGAATGACAAAGAGGTCAATATAAAATAAATAAGAGATAAAACAGTTGCTGAATATGTGGACTGAGAAAAAGCAAATTAATAATAGAGTAAAATATTGAATACTGTATTTGTATTCTACCACTCTTCACCTGTCTAGACTTAAGTAGTCTATAAGTAGACTTAAGAAGTCTGTAAGTATTATGTTAAATCTGCCCGAAATGCCTCGGCATGATAGTGGCTTTCTTTGTACCAATCAAATTATGAAATGTAAACACACACTGCAGACTTAGCAAAGAAATAAAATTTTGTTTTATTTTATTTTATTTATTTGTGTTTACTTATTATAAGTGCCTCACTGAATGCCCTTATAATAAGAAAACCCTAGTGTACTATAAAATAATGTGGGAGTAGAAAGGAAAACCTTCATAAGAGTGTGTGTTTATCTACTGATTTAACCACTTTAAAGTACACAGTTGGCTACATAATATTGAGTTCAGTGGGGAAAATGTGTTCTGCTGATCACCCTGCAGTATGAAGTACCGAAGGGTAAAATTGAGCAGAGATGCATTACACAATATATGAGCACTCCAGTATTGACACTAGCACCATAGCCATTTGCATCAAACAAGAACTAGTCATCCACATCGACACAAACTAAAATTATCTACATTAGCACAAAAACCACAGCCACTGACATCAGTATACAACTCAATCATCCACCTCCATCCAGTAGAACCAGAAATTCTCTCCACACATTTCCAGATCAACAGGTAACATCAGCTATAGCGTAAGGCATGAAAAACTATTATTTTTGAAAAAAATTAAATTTTTTTTAAAAAGCTTGCTAGGCTTCTTTTTTGGAGGTGTCAGGAATAATTTTTTTTGTTCAAGTGTTATTCAGTCCACCTAATGATATGTCTGTTATAAGCTGAAGCTTTCAGAAACATAACTCGCATGTTAATTGGGCTTTTACTGTATATCTTGTTGAAAGTCAGTCTTTGCTTCTATTGTGCTTCTTGAGTGTACTACATATGAAGCCGTGCATTTGGCGAATTTCCAAAACAGTGGCGAGTAACAATAAAATCTTCTGATTCAACATATCTGCTAATGTCACTATAAGTAATTACAGTATATTACAATACTGTAAATATACTCTCCATACTGACATCACTAATAGGCCATCAAGAAAAGATGTATACAATATGTATGATGGCAAACAAATACAATAGCCAACTATCCACGGTCACTGCAGCTATGTGAATACCATTGTGATTACCTAAGCTCGGTGTGTGAGTTGGGTGTTAAAAAAGAACTCATTAAAATTGAATAAATGAATATTTGTTGTCAGGTAAGACAGTAAACCCAGTTGAAGCATCATGAAAGGCAGTAACAAAGCACTCTTGTAAAATGAAGCTTTAAAATACATGTGAGGAAGCTACAAATGGCATACAAAGCTGGGGTGGATTCAGGAACTATTGAGAAAGGCACAATTGGTAGTTCTCACTCGTAATAAGTATTCTCTGGGCTGATGAATTACTATTTTATTAAATAAATATTAAGTACTTCAAAGGGTTTGAGAATGTTCCCTGGTATAATAAAATCTAGTTAATGATGTTTATAAGAGGAGATAGGTATGCCAATTAATACTATTATTTTATATATAAAATCCTGGATTCACCCCATAATGTAAGGGGTAGCTTCTGGAACTA
Organism: Cherax quadricarinatus; assembly: GCF_038502225.1. Taxonomy (NCBI): domain Eukaryota; kingdom Metazoa; phylum Arthropoda; class Malacostraca; order Decapoda; family Parastacidae; genus Cherax; species Cherax quadricarinatus. The sequence continues at coordinate 25,676,305 of NC_091339.1, forward strand.
ACAATTACACAGAACGAGCTACACTAAGTTTGACAATTATAGTGCATCGTACAATAAAAATAAAATCAATGATTGAGGTAAAATAAAACTTCCACAGGAAATACCAAATTAAGACCTATTTAATTACACAAAATTAAATGACTATACTGTAATGCCAAACAATAAATAAAGCCAAACCAACAAGCCAAAAAATTAATGATCCAGTACTCACTCTCTCCCCTTGTGGTCCTGGTGGGCCAGGTGGACCCTGGGGTCCTGGTGGTCCAACAGCACCAGGTGGGCCTGTCTCACCAGGGGGTCCAGGTTCCCCTGGGTACCCATCTCTGCCATCCATGCCAGGCAGTCCATCCTTGCCACTGAGCCCAGCAGGACCAGGAGGCCCTGGACTCCCTGGATCTCCCTGTAAGATGTGTAATTAGTATGCAAGCATATGGGTGATGTCTCAGTCTATGAAGATACTGTATGGTCACTTGTTTAACAAATTCTTTTGAGAACAAAATTTTATGAAGCAATGGTAGTTTCTTAATGAGATTTACAGTACTGTATACACACGAAGATTTTTTCTTCGTAGCACTATGTAATTATTTCCTGTGATATCTGATAACAGTACCTGTAATACAAAACATTTTTATTTAATTTTCAAGACTAATGAACTACAGGTAGACACTGCAGTGTATATACGTACAGTAAATTAATATTAATCCTAACAGTAATTTAAGCACCTTTGAATTAGTGCAATAGAAATTAAACAAGATTCACATTTTGAGAAACTTTTACACGATGTTAGTGCAAGCTCTTCACTCATTCTTGTAACCTATGTAAACCCCCCAAATTAATAAATATGAATACATGACTTAATATAGCACCTACATGCTGGATTACATTATACAGTAACAGCATGCATAAATATTTAACAAAATGGGAGTATGCAATTAAGAAATAAATACTTTAAGTGGATAGGCTAGAGAAGTCAGAAGAGAAACTGCCTCTAAACACTCATTATGAGACATAATATCTTCATACATACATCACATGAATTGCATGACCCCGTGCACGTCTTTTCACAAACGACAAAAAAAAAAAAAAACTTACTTTAATAGCTAATATTCTATCAGAGTCTATGTAATCCCAGGCTCCTCCTGGAGTTCCCTGCAACAAGGGTGTAAGACAGTCAAGATGGGACCAAAGGAAATGCAACACGGGCAGTATTGTATACTCAAGGACCAACCGCAACAGAGGAAAGTACTATACATACTGTTTTTTATATTACTCACTAAGGTACAATTTTTTTTATTTAGCCTCCTTGGTGAGTCATTAAACTCCATTCACTAAGTTAAATGTCACCAAAAAATTATTTAAAAAAAATTCTGTACAAAAACATTTATGTACGTATATTCATCTGCATTTTAAAAGGTTTTGGCTGGCTGTATGTGGTGTACAGCATAGCAATAAATCACCAAATTAATGACCTATAAAAAAAATATGATGAAGCTAGGTTAAAGTTTCAAGTTAAGCGTATTGCAAAAAATACGGCAAATTAACCCCCTCCCCCCAAAAAAAAGTTAACAAACCAGCTAAACATGTTAACTGGGAGGAAGATTAACAAGACATTTGTGAATATTTTGTGACTCATTCAAGGAGGTGGTGGTTGTGCAGTTTTTGTTATCAGATTTATGGCAGAGGGTCAACATGTAAGGCAGACAGGCAGACACAGACAACTGGATAGAGTTCTATAAGAAGTTCCAGGATTACTGAAGGGATACAAAGGATACAAAACAAAAATAAGCATTAATGTCTGCAAATAAAAAATGTTAGTAATTGACTGTTAAAACAAGTAAAAACTTTTGGAAGTTATACATTTAAATACTATTTAAAGTTAATTGTACAGGTACTCCTTGACTTATGATGGTTCAACTTTATGATGGTGCAAAGGCAATTACTTTGGAGATGAAACTTAAGATAATTACCCAGGATGAAGGTGGCAAGTTCATAACTTGTATTTATTTATTTAGTTTTCAGTACTGGTATTTATACCTTTGAAGAGTTTCGAAAGTTTCACTACTCTCGGTTCATTTATTTATTTGGTGACATTAATTTACTTATTATTTATATCACATTCACATGTGACTTACAATATTTTTGACTTGCAATGGATTCATCAGAACAAAACTGCAAAGTAAGTCAAGGAACATCTGTATATTAAACAAAGTACAGCCTCTCCTCACTTAACGATGGAGTTGCGTTCCTAACACCATGTCATTAAACAAATTCGTTGTTAAGTGAGAAGCATACTATAATGGTAGTGAGTTTGTGTCATCCATCTTTGATACTGTTTACCCTTAAACGGTCCAAACATATATATACACTATCGCGTAGCGCCCCAAACATATATATATGTTTCATTTGTCATTCATTCAACATTGGCACAATAGGCCTGAGTCGCCTAGACATGAGAGAATGAGTGTGCGCACTCAGTGTGTGCCATATGAAAAAAATTGGGGATGTTGGGTACCACAAGCTCTTTTTTTCCTATAAAAAAAAAAAAAAGATTTTTTTCTCTCAAAATATTCGGGGCGCTACACGAGAGAACGTATACATGTACATATATGTTTGGACTGTAAGGGTTAATGTCACCTCTGTACCATTCATAACATATCTGGTATATTTTTAAATGTTTATACAGTAGTATATTGTATATTGAAATAAACAGAATAGAAGAAATCAGTTCTAATATACATTATTTAGGTATGAATACTAGTCAGAGTGGCCGTCATAAGTCCGAGGCGTCGGTAAACAAGTACGTTGCTAAGTGAGGAGAGGCTGCATCTCGAAGAAGAAATGTTAGTGTATCACATATAAAAAAAAAAAAAAAATGTTAAAAACAAAATATACATACAGCAAAATAGTGAAGGTGGAAATGCTAAAAAAAAAAAATAATAATAATAATAATAATAATAATAATAATAATAATTCACTTCAATATTCCATCGCTAAACACATCTGTTCACATAAGCTTATTCTACATGGTTAGTGCAAAAAATTACAAAATGCATAGAGGCACACTGTGCTATTGAGAAAATACAGGTGGCAACACTCAACACATCACAGAGACGATATTTATAATTTATGCCAATGCCGTCACGTGTAAACTATCTACGTCTGTGATATTATGCTTGTGGCATTCAAAGTGAAAACTATCTTCTACAGAAATACGTCTGTAGTTTTTATATTTGACACCACAAGTAAACATTAAAGGTACACAATAGTAACCCACATCAATTATGCCAAATGCAATCACTTTCTTTTAGGGAAAGACCTGAATTATGTTTACAGTGAGGACATCATAGGCACACACAATCAATTTTTGGGAAAGGAAAGCAAAGTTAATTATGATATAACAAGGACACAAGTTACAGCAAACATATACTAAAGCTATGATACAGGCGAACATTGCAGTATGGACGGTGTCAAGAGATAAAAAGAAAGCTAGTAGCTACCAACACCAAGAAAGCTCAATATATAGAAGTTATGCCCCCACAGCTGTGTTGCAGTGTTGCCTCACCTTAATAGCGATGATTTCTGCATAACCTAAGGTGCCACCTTCCAAGCTTGTTATAGACCTTTTAATCCCCTGAAAGAAAATGTGAGCAGGGATCTGTTAAGCCTTGTGAGTGTGAAAATATGAGCCAATTCAAAATTGCGCACCCTGCCTTAAGCCGGTAAGATTCAGCCAGGGCATGTCTGAAAGGAAAGCATTACTTTTTTTCACTGCCATAATCAAGGGATCACTTGCCATACTACAGTTAGTACCAAGCAAGGCCCTGTCATACACTGTCCAGCAATGTTAAAGAACTGTTCATTAGAATTACTGCCAAAACACTTAAATAAAAAGTCATCAGTAAAATAATAGCAATCCAAAACAAAACAATGGGGGAATAATGAGATGACAAGATATATAATAAAAACCTGCTCATTCAACATGCACTGGTTGGTCAACAATTGGCTTCCTTCATATCATTCTTTCCTATTAAAAGGTACACGAGGGTATATACAGGAATAATCCAGAAGGAAAAACAGACCTAACATTAAAAATAGTTGAAACTGTTAAATATGCAGATGAGTGATGATTCCAAGATCCTACATCTCTGGGTGTCTTCCTCTTTAGCAATGAGTCATACATCTTGTAATTAATTAAATTGCTGTGGCAGTTTCAGTGTAAAACAAACACACGCATTCTGCAAATCGTCCATTCTGCTGGCGTATTAGTGTTCAGAAATGTGTTTGGTTTATCCATATATATTTGACTGCAATCATTGCAAGGGACTGCATATACCTATGCAGAGGATTGAACCTGTTAGTGTTCCTTACTCATGATGTCTTTGTAGTGGTGGTATCACCTAGATGCGATATCAATGAAAGATAAATAGTCCTCCCTACCAACTCCATTGCTAAACACATCAACATTTTCTCCAAGACCATAATCCAAGTAACTACCACTGCATCCACTATGATGCAGACATCACCTGTAAGGGACATTCTGCAGGGTATACACAAACTCTTTCAACGATTGCAACCAAATATATGAGCAAACCATCCAGAGACCTCCAAACACGTATTTCTGAACATCAATACGACAGCAGAATAGAAGACTTGGAGAACACCTGTATTTTACACCAAAGCTCCCACAACCATTTAATTAGTTGCAAAGATGCACGACTCACTGCCAAGAAGACACCCAAAGATGCATGACTCATTGCCAAGAAGACACCCAAAGCTGCAGTACTCATCACCAAGGAGAAGACACCCAAAAATGCAGAATCTTGGAATCATCATTCATTTGCATATCCATCAGTTGCAACCAGGACAACATCTTCTACAACATAGCTGAGCCATTGCCAGAAAACTTCATCGTTATCCCACATGGAAATAGGTCACTGTATGGAGGAACACTCCAGCAGGCCTACTGGCCCATGCTAGGCAGGTCTTCTTAATTCTTACCACTTCTCTGTCATATATTTGTGTCTTCTTTCAGCTAACATTATATCAAGCCCTGCCTTCTGGTGTCAGGGGAAGAATTCTCAAGCTGACAGAACCTGACTTACGGGGGATATGTACCAGCCAGGTGTGTCCAATACATAAGACTCAACAAGGTAACATCAGTTAGACAATCTTCAGCACAAGTCCAAGCATATACCAGAATCACATGAGTAGCGAATGAGTGGATCTGAGGGCTGGTGCAGTCTGACAGCCAAAGTTGATGACAGGCCCACCCTATTACTGAAGCCAGTTCATTAACATTCAACATCAGATTTTCTGTCCGTGGCTGGGAACGAGCAATGCTTGCAGCCTGATCAATGATCTCATTTCCTCAGACAGCATGAAAAGGGAATCACTGGAGAATAATGACCTAGCCCAATGTCAAAATGAAAAACAGTACGAGTCAAAGTGCGACCAAACCGATGCATGATGCATATACAGAAGGTATATGAGAAGAAAAAATGCATGACAACTCTGACAAACTGAACAAGAGTGAAGAAGATTGTAGATACAGTTTGATAAAATACCTACTAAAAGCCTCAGACAAAGAAGAACAAAGATGTCATCACTGACAAAAATGGAAAGTTTTCACTAAAAGGTGATATTAATGAAGTTGTGAAAAGCTTTGTATAATATGTATAATCAGCTCATGATCTTTAAAATAGCCTTCAGATACAGAGATGGGAAATGCTAAAAAAATATAAATTCACAAAGTATATTAATGCAAAATTTAAATGTGTAGTGGTAGAATGGTATCTGCACTTAAAAATTTTAAGATAGAAAAAGTACATATGTAGATAAGCTATAAATACAGTGGAACCTCTGTTTTTGTTTTTAATTCATTCCAGAGAGTATGATGAAAACTAAAGCAATATTTCCCATAAGAAATAATGTAAATCCAATTAATCCATTCCAGACACCCAAAAATATTAAAAAAAAAAAATACATTTTATAGAGAATAACTATAGCTTTACATACACAAAACAATGAGAAATAAATATAAAGCACTAATTTTAATGGATAAATGAACATTTAAATCAGTTTTACATTTACTGAAGACTCGTGTTGGCGTATGTAAGACGGCGAGGATAGGTTGTTTCCATAAAGATTTCAGGTATCAAGTCCCTACCTGGGGTTACTTCCCTTCTTTGTCTTTTACTGGCACTAGGACCAGCTTGAGTCACTGTACCCATGGCGCAAATAAAATCTGTCCAGAGGTGTCTGTTTCTGGTGTCTCTTAAGATTTGCCTAAAATGGGACAAGGCATTGTCATTGAACATGTTGCAGACACAACTTAAAACAGCTTTGTTAGAGCTATATTTCTCCACAAAACTTGGCACCTCACTCCACTTTGCACAAATGTCCTTAATCACTTTTTAATCGTTATTTCTACAAGTTCTCTCTTGAATTCTATAGCGTTTCTCAACTTCTTTATCAAAGGGCTGGCACTCGAAACTTTCTTTGGCCCCATGGTGGCTTATTTAGCAGTTGCACTCAATAAACCAGCACAAAAAAAAAATCGATTATTATGAAATGTTTCGTATGAAAGTGCAGGGTAATGTTTACTCGACATGAAAAAGCCAGACTGACTCAGAATACATGCATGGGATGTTCTGTGGGCGCGGGCATGCAGACGCATTCAGTAAGGTGGACAAAATCCAAAGTGACGGACGAAAACTGGGACAATATTTTGGCGAAAAAAGTCGTTGAAAACCAAATTCAACGAAAACCAGAGCAAATGAAAACCAAGGTTACACTGTATATAAAAAGGAGACTGAATACATTAGGTATAGTTTCACTGGCTGATAAGAGGTAAAGAGTTGTCATGATCATCACTTATAGGATCATAACAGCAAATTTCTAACATCGTTGGAGGCCTGGTCATGGACTGGGTTGCGGGGTCGTTGACCCCCGGAACACCCTCCAGGTATACTCTATGTATGAACCAAAACAAGACGTCATAGATGCAAACTGAGGAAGAAGAGGTACCTAAAGAATATTAAAATATTCTTCATAAATCGAATAATAGAAAGAGAATGGGATATAAGAGAGGGTAATAAGTGATACAACTACTAGACTGTTTTAAACTCAATACACTGAATAGTGAAGGCAGGACACCACTAGAATAGCTCTACTCCTACAGCTGCAAATGAAAACTGGGATGAATTACCTCCAAGTTGAGCATAAAATGTCAACAAATAATGATATAATGCAGTATACACACACACGCGAGAGACAGACACTCTACACACACACACACACACACACACACACACACACACACACACACACACACACACACACACACACAGACGATGCATATGAAGTTTACCTTAGCTTTGGAAAGTATATCGTAGCCGCTGCCAGGTTCGCCCTTGCCTCCCTTCTCCCCCGAGGGTCCTGGGGGTCCCTGCTCACCCTGCCGATGGGCAGGAAACAATGAGTCACTGCTCTCACTCTCTAAATAATTAGTCTGCCATTCTTAAATAGTTATATGTTATAGAATTGTATGACACTACAATAATATAAATTATAAGAAGTTATATGCAGAATGGTATTAACATATATAACGTTAACAACATTAAGCATTTAAACAGTGGAATAAGAGTCAAATTTGTATGGTTTAAATAAATACTACTAAATAAATGATTGACTTTTTTCAAGATTTTTATACATATAGGAAAAAATGTGTAGTAACCTGATGCACATGAAACTACAGAGTTCAAAACTAAGGCTGCCCACGTTTAGCCCATACACTTATCACACACGATACATAACTAACCTACAATTTAAGACACATTTCGGTCCAACCTAACCTTTATTTTATACCAAGCGACGGTTTTTGTAATCCTTAAAGTTCTACTACTGTAATGACAAATTTCTAATGGACAATGCTAGCATCACCATCTTCCAAAATTGAAAAAAATAAATACAAAGACTAAATACCTCATTCGCGTGTTTCTAGCACTCAGCAGACTGAGGATCAAACTTTCCCCAAAGTATTGCGCTGAACAACCCACATGGGTTTAGCACTTAACATAATAAAATTAACACATGGGCATTCTCATCTCTCAGGATGGCCTAACACAGTTGGCAATTTTTGTTTTTGTTCGAGTCTTCTTGCCTCCATTGGCAACTGATAATATAACCCGATGAACTCTACGGTAACTTATACCCACATTTAATAACTATTGATTTTGTTTATACTGAAGGACAGAGGTGAGAAGGTTTAAGACAGGAAGGCTCTACACCGCAGTTAATAACAGGGGAAACTACTCTAGTTTTAATGCTAACTTTATGAAGATGTGAACTTGAGCCCCAAAAAACCGTGACTGTGTGTGTGTGTGTGTGTGTGTGTGTGTGTGTGTGTGTGTGTGTGTGTGTGTGTGTGTGTGTGTGTGTGTGTGTGTGTGTGTACTCACCTAGTTGTACTCACCTAGTTGAGGTTGCGGGGGTCGAGTCCGAGCTCCTGGCCCCGCCTCTTCACTGATCGCTACTAGGTCACTTTCCCTGAGCCGTGAGCTTTATCATACCTCTGCTTAAAGCTATGTATGGATCCTGCCTCCACTACATCGCTTCCCAAACTATTCCACTTACTGACTACTCTGTGGCTGAAGAAATACTTCCTAACATCCCTGTGATTCATCTGTGTCTTCAGCTTCCAACTGTGTCCCCTTGTTACTGTGTCCAATCTCTGGAACATCCTGTCTTTGTCCACCTTGTCAATTCCTCTCAGTATTTTGTATGTCGTTATCATGTCCCCCCTATCTCTCCTGTCCTCCAGTGTCGTCAGGTTGATTTCCCTTAACCTCTCCTCGTAGGACATACCTCTTAGCTCTGGGACTAGTCTTGTTGCAAACCTTTGCACTTTCTCTAGTTTCTTCACGTGCTTGGCTAGGTGTGGGTTCCAAACTGGTGCCGCATACTCCAATATGGGCCTAACGTACACGGTGTACAGGGTCCTGAATGATTCCTTATTAAGATGTCGGAATGCTGTTCTGAGGTTTGCTAGGCGCCCATATGCTGCAGCATATGTGTGTGTGTATGTGTGTGTGTGTGTGAGAGAGAGAAAGAGAGAGGCGGGAAACTCACCGGTTCTCCTTTAGGACCATCCAAGCCGATGGGTCCCTGCAAGAAAATATAATTTTAGCCTGGAGAACATCCTCGTCACGCTACGTATAGACGTCAAACACAAAAACATCCCAGTATATAAGTTTCTTCTCTGTCTGTTTATTTGGCATATTTTAAAGTTAACTTTGCCTTTGTTATAATAAAAGCAAAAATAAATTCATGCCAAAGCTTTAGTGAAATTTGGATATAGTTAATCTACAGTGAAAAAATTTATTTTTATGGATATTCAACAAGTGGATATTAAAAAAATCATATTAAGTAAGTATCCAACAAAATTAACTAAATACTGTGTATTATCTCTACTGTTATATTTTATCAAGCAATGTGCAATAAAGTGGCAACATGCATGCAAGCAAACAAATTTTTTTACATGACAGCAGATTGTAAAGCAAATAATGAAGCAGTAACAATTAGCCATATTAAAAAAAAGGTTTACACAAATGAAATATAAAAAAATAAATGCTATACTAAACATTAGCTAATATATATATATATATATATATATATATATATATATATATATATATATATATATATATATATATATATAATATAATATATATATATATATATATATATATATATATATATGTATGTATATATAGATTTTTTATTTTATTTTATTATCACACCGGCCGATTCCCACCAAGGCAGGGTGGCCCGAAAAAGAAAAACTTTCACCATCATTCACTCCATCACTGTCTTGCCAGAAGGGTGCTTTACACTACAGTTTTTAAACTGCAACATTAACACCCCTCCTTCAGAGTGCAGGCACTGTACTTCCCATCTCCAGGACTCAAGTCCGGCCTGCCGGTTTCCCTGAATCCCTTCATAAATGTTACTTTGCTCACACTCCAACAGCACGTCAAGTATTAAAAACCATTTGTCTCCATTCACTCCTATCAAACACGCTCACGCATGCCTGCTGGAAGTCCAAGCCCCTCGCACACAAAACCTCCTTTACCCCCTCCCTCCAACCCTTCCTAGGCCGACCCCTACCCCGCCTTCCTTCCACTACAGACTGATACACTCTTGAAGTCATTCTGTTTCGCTCCATTCTCTCTACATGTCCGAACCACCTCAACAACCCTTCCTCAGCCCTCTGGACAACAGTTTTGGTAATCCCGCACCTCCTCCTAACTTCCAAACTACGAATTCTCTGCATTATATTCACACCACACATTGCCCTCAGACATGACATCTCCACTGCCTCCAGCCTTCTCCTCGCTGCAACATTCATCACCCACGCTTCACACCCATATAAGAGCGTTGGTAAAACTATACTCTCATACATTCCCCTCTTTGCCTCCAAGGACAAAGTTCTTTGTCTCCACAGACTCCTAAGTGCACCACTCACTCTTTTTCCCTCATCAATTCTATGATTCACCTCATCTTTCATAGACCCATCCGCTGACACGTCCACTCCCAAATATCTGAATACGTTCACCTCCTCCATACTCTCTCCCTCCAATCTGATATTCAATCTTTCATCACCTAATCTTTTTGTTATCCTCATAACCTTACTCTTTCCTGTATTCACCTTTAATTTTCTTCTTTTGCACACCCTACCAAATTCATCCACCAATCTCTGCAACTTCTCTTCAGAATCTCCCAAGAGCACAGTGTCATCGGCAAAGAGCAGCTGTGACAACTCCCACTTTGTGTGTGATTCTTTATCTTTTAACTCCACGCCTCTTGCCAAGACCCTCGCATTTACTTCTCTTACAACCCCATCTATAAATATATTAAACAACCACGGTGACATCACACATCCTTGTCTAAGGCCTACTTTTACTGGGAAAAAATTTCCCTCTTTCCTACATACTCTAACTTGAGCCTCACTATCCTCGTAAAAACTCTTCACTGCTTTCAGTAACCTACCTCCTACACCATACACTTGCAACATCTGCCACATTGCCCCCCTATCCACCCTGTCATACGCCTTTTCCAAATCCATAAATGCCACAAAGACCTCTTTAGCCTTATCTAAATACTGTTCACTTATATGTTTCACTGTAAACACCTGGTCCACACACCCCCTACCTTTCCTAAAGCCTCCTTGTTCATCTGCTATCCTATTCTCCGTCTTACTCTTAATTCTTTCAATTATAACTCTACCATACACTTTACCAGGTACACTCAACAGACTTATCCCCCTATAATTTTTGCACTCTCTTTTATCCCCTTTGCCTTTATACAAAGGAACTATGCATGCTCTCTGCCAATCCCTAGGTACCTTACCCTCTTCCATACATTTATTAAATAATTGCACCAACCACTCCAAAACTATATCCCCACCTGCTTTTAACATTTCTATCTTTATCCCATCAATCCCGGCTGCCTTACCCCCTTTCATTTTACCTACTGCCTCACGAACTTCCCCCACACTCACAACTGGCTCTTCCTCACTCCTACAAGATGTTATTCCTCCTTGCCCTATACACGAAATCACAGCTTCCCTATCTTCATCAACATTTAACAATTCCTCAAAATATTCCTTCCATCTTCCCAATACCTCTACCTCTCCATTTAATAACTCTCCTCTCCTATTTTTAACTGACAAATCCATTTGTTCTCTAGGCTTTCTTAACTTGTTAATCTCACTCCAAAACTTTTTCTTATTTTCAACAAAATTTGTTGATAACATCTCACCCACTCTCTCATTTGCTCTCTTTTTACATTGCTTCACCACTCTCTTAACTTCTCTCTTTTTCTCCATATACTCTTCCCTCCTTGCATCACTTCTACTTTGTAAAAACTTCTCATATGCTAACTTTTTCTCCCTTACTACTCTCTTTACATCATCATTCCACCAATCGCTCCTCTTCCCTCCTGCACCCACTTTCCTGTAACCACAAACTTCTGCTGAACACTCTAACACTACATTTTTAAACCTACCCCATACCTCTTCGACCCCATTGCCTATGCTCTCATTAGCCCATCTATCCTCCAATAGCTGTTTATATCTTACCCTAACTGCCTCCTCTTTTAGTTTATAAACCTTCACCTCTCTCTTCCCTGATGCTTCTATTCTCCTTGTATCCCATCTACCTTTTACTCTCAGTGTAGCTACAACTAGAAAGTGATCTGATATATCTGTGGCCCCTCTATAAACATGTACATCCTGAAGTCTACTCAACAGTCTTTTATCTACCAATACATAATCCAACAAACTACTGTCATTTCGCCCTACATCATATCGTGTATACTTATTTATCCTCTTTTTCTTAAAATATGTATTACCTATAACTAAACCCCTTTCTATACAAAGTTCAATCAAAGGGCTCCCATTATCATTTACACCTGGCACCCCAAACTTACCTACCACACCCTCTCTAAAAGTTTCTCCTACTTTAGCATTCAAGTCCCCTACCACAATTACTCTCTCACTTGGTTCAAAGGCTCCTATACATTCACTTAACATCTCCCAAAATCTCTCTCTCTCCTCTGCATTCCTCTCTTCTCCAGGTGCATACACGCTTATTATGACCCACTTCTCGCATCCAACCTTTACTTTAATCCACATAATTCTTGAATTTACACATTCATATTCTCTTTTCTCCTTCCATAACTGATCATTTAACATTACTGCTACCCCTTCCTTTGCTCTAACTCTCTCAGATACTCCAGATTTAATCCCATTTATTTCCCCCCACTGAAACTCTCCTACCCCCTTCAGCTTTGTTTCGCTTAGGGCCAGGACATCCAACTTCTTTTCATTCATAACATCAGCAATCATCTGTTTCTTGTCATCCGCACTACATCCACGCACATTTAAGCAACCCAGTTTTATAAAGTTTTTCTTCTTCTCTTTTTTAGTAATTGTATACAGGAGAAGGGGTTACTAGCCCATTGCTCCCGGCATTTTAGTCGCCTCATACGACACGCATGGCTTACGGAGGAAAGATTCTTTTCCACTTCCCCATGGACAATAGAAGAAATAAAAAAGAACAAGAGCTATTTAGAAAAAGGAGAAAAACCTAGATGTATGTATATATATATATATGCATGTGCGTGTCTGTGAAGTGTGACCAAAGTGTAAGTAGGAGTAGCAAGATATCCCTGTTATCTTAGCGTGTTTATGAGACAGAAAAAGAAACCAGCAATCCTACCATCATGCAAAACAGTTACAGGTTTTTGTTTCACAGTCATCTGGCAGGACGGTAGTACTTCCCTGGGTGGTTGCTGTCTACCAACCTACTACCTACATATATATATATATATATATATTTCAACAAGTCGGCCGTCTCCCACCGAGGCAGGGTGACCTAAAAAAAAGAAAGAAAATCCCCAAAAAGAAACTAATTTCATCATCATTCAACACTTTCACCACACTCGCACATTATCACTGTTTCTGCAGAGGTGCTCAGAATACAACAGTTTAGAAGCATATACGTATAAAGATACACAACATATCCTTCCAAACTACCAATATCCCAAACCCCTCCTTTAAAGTGCAAGCATTGTACTTCCCATTTCCAGGACTCAAGTCCGACTATATGAAAATAACCGGTTTCCCTGAATCCCTTCACTAAATATTACCCTGCTCACACTCCAACAGATCGTCAGGTCCCAAGTACCATTCGTCTCCATTCACTCCTATCTAACACGCTCACGCACGCTTGCTGGAAGTCCAAGCCCCTTGCCCACAAAACCTCCTTTACCCCTTCTCGCCAACCCTTTCGAGGACGACCCCTACCCCGCCTTCCTTCCCCTATAGATTTATATGCTTTCCATGTCATTCTACTTTGATCCATTCTCTCTAAATGACCAAACCACCTCAACAACCCCTCTTCTGCCCTCTGACTAATACTTTTATTAACTCCACACCTTTTCCTAATTTCCACACTCCGAATTTTCTGCATAATATTTACACCACACATTGCCCTTAAACAGGACATCTCCACTGCCTCCAACCGTCTCCTCGCTGCTGCATTTACCACCCAAGCTTCACACCCATATAAGAGTGTTGGTACTACTATACTTTCATACATTCCCTTCTTTGCCTCCATAGATAACGTTTTTTGACTCCACATATACCTCAACGCACCACTCACCTTTTTTCCCTCGTCAATTCTATGATTAACCTCATCCTTCATAAATCCATCCGCCGACACGTCAACTCCCAAGTATCTGAAAACATTCACTTCTTCCATACTCCTCCTCCCCAATTAGATATCCAATTTTTCTTTATCTAAATCATTTGACACCCTCATCACCTTACTCTTTTCTATGTTCACTTTCAACTTTCTACCTTTACACACATTCCCAAACTCATCCACTAACCTTTGCAATTTTTCTTTAGAATCTCCCATAAGCACAGTATCATCAGCAAAAAGTAACTGTGTCAATTCCCATTTTGAATTTGATTCCCCAAAATTTAATCCCACCCCTCTCCCGAACACCCTGGCATTTACTTCCTTTACAACCCCATCTATAAATATATTAAACAACCATGGTGACATTACACATCCCTGTCTAAGACCTACTTTTACCGGGAAGTAGTCTCCCTCTCTTCTACACACCCTAACCTGAGCCTCACTATCCTCATAAAAACTCTTTACAGCATTTAATAACTTATCACCTATTCCATATACTTGCAACATCTGCCACATTGCTCCTCTATCCACTCTATCATATGCCTTTTCTAAATCCATAAATGCAATAAAAACTTCCCTACCTTTATCTAAATACTGTTCACATATATGCTTCAATGTAAACACTTGATCTACACATCCCCTACCCACTCTGAAACCTCCTTGCTCATCCGCAATCCTACATTCTGTCTTACCTCTAATTCTTTCAATTATAACCCTACCGTACACTTTTCCTGGTATACTCAGTAAACTTATTCCTCTATAATTTTTACAGTCTCTTTTGTCCCCTTTCCCTTTATATAAAGGGACTATACATGCTCTCCGCCAATCCCTAGGTACCTTCCCCTCTTTCATACATTAAACAAAAGTACCAACCACTCCAACACTATATCCCCCCCTGCTTTTAACATTTCTGTCATGATCCCATCAGTTCCAGCTGCTTTACCCACTTTCATTTTACGTAATGCCTCACGTACCTCCCCCACACTTACATTCTGCTCTTCTTCACTCCTAAAAGATGGTATACCTCCCTGACCAGTGCATGAAATTTCTGCCTCTGTTTCTTCCTTAACATTTAAAAGTTCCTCAAAATATTCTCGCCATCTACCCAATACCTCCATCTCCCCATCTACTAACTCCCCTACTCTGTTTTTAACTGACAAATCCATACTTTCTCTAGGCTTTCTTAACTAGTTTAACTCACTCCAAAATTTTTTCTTATTTTCATTAAAATTTCTTGACAGTGCCTCTCCCACTCTATCATCTGCTCTCCTTTTGCACTCTCTCACCACTCTCTTTACCTTTCTTTTACTCTCCATATACTCTGCTCTTCTTATAACACTTCTGCTTTGTAAAAACCTCTCATAAGCTACCTTTTTCTCTTTTATCACACCCTTTACTTCATCATTCCACCAATCACTCCTCTTTCCTCCTGCCCCCACCCTCCTATAACCACAAACTTCTGCCCCACATTCTAATACTGCATTTTTAAAACTATTCCAACCCTCTTCAACCCCCCCACTACTCATCTTTGCACTAGCCCACCTTTCTGCCAATAGTCGCTTATATCTCACCCGAACTTCCTCCTCCCTTAGTTTATACACTTTCACCTCCCACTTACCTTCCTCTTTTCCCATCTACCTCTTACTCTAACTGTAGCTACAACTAAATAATGATCCGATATATCAGTTGCCCCTCTATAAACATGTATATCCTGGAGCCTACCCATCAACCTTTTATCCACCAATACATAATCTAATAAACTACTTTCATTACGTGCTACATCATACCTTGTATATTTATCCTCTTTTTCATAAAATATGTATTACTTATTACCAAATCTCTTTCTACACATAGCTCAATTAAAGGCTCCCCATTTACATTTACCCCTGGCACCCCAAATTTACCTACTACTCCCTCCATAACATTTTTACCCACTTTAGCATTGAGATCCCCAACCACCATTACTCTCACACTTGATTCAAAACTCCCCACGCATTCACTTAACATTTCCCAAAATCTCTCTCTCTCCTCTACACTTCTCTCTTCTCCAGGTGCATACACGCTTATTATAACCCACTTTTCACATCTAATCTTTATTTTACTCCACAATCCTTGAATTAATACATTTATAGTCCCTCTTTTCCTGCCATAGCTTATCCTACAACATTATTGCTACTCCTTCTTTAGCTCTAACTCTATTTGAAACCCCTGACCTAATCCCATTTATTCCTCTCCACTGAAACTCTCCCACCCCCTTCAGCTTTGTTTCACTAAAGCCAGGACATCCAGCTTCTTCTCATTCATAACATCCACAATCATCTCTTTCTTATCTGCACAACATCCACGCACATTCAGACTTCCCACTTTGACAATTTTCTTCTTCTTATTCTTTTTAGTAATCTTTACAGGAAAAGGGGTTACTAGCCCATTGTTCCCGGCATTTTAGTTGACTTTTACAACACGCATGGCTTACGGAGGAAAGATTCTTATTCCACTTCCCCATGGATATAAAAGGAAAAGTAATAAGACCAAGAACTATTAAGATAAAATCAAAGAAAACTCAGATGAGTGTGTATAAATAAATGTGTACATGTATGTGTAGTGTGACCTAAGTGTAAGTAGAAGTAGCAAGACATGCCTGTAATCTTGCATATTTATGAGACAGACAAAAGACACCAGCAATCCTACCATCATGTAAAACAATCACAGGCTTTCGTTTTACACTCACTTGGCAGGACGGTAGTACCTCCCTGGATGGTTGCTGTCTACCAACCAACTACTATATATATATATATATATATATATATATATATATATATATATATATATATATATATATATATATATATATATTATATATATATATATATATATGTGTGTGTGTGTGTGTGTGTGTGTGTGTGTGTGTGTGTGTGTGTGTGTGTGTGTGTCGTGCCGAATAGGCAGAACTTGCAATCTTGGCTTAAATAGCAACGCTCATCTTGCCATATAGGACAAGTGAAAATTTGTGTATGCAATAATTTTGCTAAAATCATTCTGAACCTAACGAAAAATATATATTTCACTGTGTTTGTTTAGTATTAAATTATTGTAAACAAATCTAAAATATATTTAGTTGGGTTAGGCTAAAATAAATTGTTCTTGTTATAATAAGGTTAGGTAAGTTTTCTAAGATTCTTTTGTAGCAAAATTAAAAAAATTACATTAACATTAATGAAAAAAATATATCTTTAAACGTATAAGAGAAAATTTTAGAAAGGACTTAATTTTAAATGAGTTCTTGCTAATTGACCAGTTTTACATATTCGGCACGATATATATATATATATATATATATATATATATATATATATATATATATAAACTTAGAAGATGTGCACTTGGAACAAAATAAATCTTCATATATGAACAACAGAGTGCGTACAAGTACCGTAAACTTAAACATATAAATTTTTACACTAAAATAATCATACGACTGAAAAAAAAGTATTAGCCCTTTAAACTTTTTTTTATATATGGCTGATTATTAATGCAAGATTCACACACACGCTCTTCATCCTTATGCCAGAACACTAAGTTAAAAGATGCTTTATTTTATAACAAGAAACTAGACTTCCAGCAACAGGAGATAAGGCTCAAAAACCCGTGTCAGGAAACAATACCAGAGATCCACAAAGCCCCTTAATAAGCACTTAAGCGCGCGCGCACGCACACACACTAACACCTTCCTCGCTCCACCAGACAACACTCCCACCCCTGAGATTAGTCTAACAGCCAATTCGTGTTGACTAACGATCGCTCAAACGCAATTCCAACACAGATTATGTGGGAGCAGGGACCAAGCCTAAAGCAAGGCTGGTGTGGGGAGAGATGGGGGTAATTAGTAGAAATCTGAGCAACAGATGGCGGAGGCGGCGGCTACATGAGTTGGCAGTTAGTTGGTATTATAATAAAATTGGACGAGTTTCCCGCGGCATCAGGACGCGCCCTATGAGAGAGAGAGAGAGAGAAATTAAGAAAGAAATTAAGAGAGAGAGAGAGAGAGAGAGAGAGAGAGAGAGAGAGAGAGAGAGAGAGAGAGAGAGAGAGAGAATATATTAGGTGGTAGTGTAAAGTGGCTACATCACCAGATAAAAAAAAAAGGGGGTCACCTTAATAAATGAACATCAAATGTAATGGCTCACGAAATCGTAATAACACGATTGGGAACAAATCATGGAACGGATGGAACTTGAACCCATGGCGAGTTAAAAATCGCAGGCGCTTGTGAGTTAAGACTCACTTGCCATGGGTTCAAGCCCAACCCGGTTCCTGATCAAGTGTAATAATATAGTAAGCTTGCAAAATTTGCAAGAAAATTCATTTGGAAAGTATAAGCACAAAGGAAACGGAAGAGGAAAAAAAGCGATAAATAGGAAAGGTCTAAGGAAGAGGTTAACATGACGCAAGCATCGTTGATCTTTAAATAATTACGCAAGTAAAAAACAGAACTATGGATCACATCAAGTGTATTTAGAAAAATCAGGCGATTATATATATATATATATATATATATATATATATATATATATATATATATATATATATATATATATATATATATATATATATATATATTTCTAAACAATACCTAGGCATCTTATAACTGTTTCTTTGAATAATTTACAATTGGGGTCCTTTACATGCCGCGGAATAATCGTCGACCGATTAATAAGCCAAATATGTGCGTTGAGAAAGTTAATATGTTAAGGGCGGCCCTGAGAAAACAGCCCACTACAAAACTCCCACCCACCGGGAAACCAGGGTAGCCGCGGTGTCCCTTATGTCCCTGAAACAGAGAAACCGCTGTTAATGCTGTCTAGCCCTCAACCATACCAACAGCAGCAGCAGCCTCGATTAGTTAACAAACTATTAAGAAAACTACAAGCGCTGGGTTACTTGTGGAGCGCCATCTTGGACATGATAAAGTTGTCAGTAATTTCCCGAACATCTACCTCACAACACACATACACGAGAGAATGAGAATTATATTCATAAGGAAACGGTAAACCCGTAAGAGTCATACGGCGCCTTTTGAATGGGAGGTAATGTGTAGGAATGAACCTGAAGAAATAAAAAAGTTATATACAACTTTTTTTTTAAATTGAAAAGTGAAATTAACTGGTGGCAACTTATGTTCCATGAGGGCGCTCTGGCTGCGACTGAGGCACATTGTTCGTTAAGAACACACTGTGATCAGGACACAGCTACACGGCTTCATAACTAGGAAAAAGTGTATGCATGACGCAAGCAAATAAATCAGCGTGCAGGCCAATATTCAGTAAGCTCCTGCGTATTTTTCTGTTTTGTCTGCATGTACGTTTGCTGGCGCCACAGATCAGTCAGGTTTTATGTTTTCGTGTGGATATGTATACATATTTGGTCATGTCAGTAACTTTTGGAAAAAGCGGTTAAAAAAACATTAGTGTTAAACAGTTTTAGTACTGTATAAATTCAAACGCTATTTTATAACATATCTATTTCCAACAAAGGCAGAGACGGACCACAAAAATTATCACTGTCCTTAGTTATTTTTTCCCGAAGTGAACGCGTAGCATATCTGGACTCAACGACCCACCAAACCCCAACCCTGCAACCCATCTCTCCAAGTGCACGCATCATACTACCCACCTCCAGAACTTGAGTCTGTGAAACCAGTTTTCTGGAATATTTCCTTACATACATTACCACGCTCATATTCCAACAGCACATCAAATCCCAAAACCACTCTTCTCCATTCGCTGATCTAACAAGCACCTTGTATTTCAAAACCTTCACACACTCCCAGCTATTCACATACGTTTCCCTAAACAACTTTCCACCTACTTAATATTTATAAACCTTGATGAACCTATTACTGCTTCTTTATTGCCACATGACCAAATCATCTAATTAACCCTTCTTTCACGCCTTCGTTTGTATCTATAACATCATCACACCTTTTTTTCTAATTTATTCACTCTTATTCTCTGCATTATATTCACACAACATTAATATAACACATCTACTGACTAGCTTTCTCTTTGCTGAAACATTCAAGGTCACTCCCCACACATGTAAAAGCGTTGGCGTCCAAATACATTCCACTTTTTTTTTCAATCCACAGACTTCAACACACCTCTTAAATTACCCATCTGCAGACACATCGATTCCCTTATATCTAAATAAATTAGCTTTCTCCATTCTCTTTCCTGAGACACTGACGTTCAGTCTTGCATACCTGGTATTCCTTCTCTACACATCTTGCTCTTTCCTATGCTCATTTTCAACTTAATTCTTTTGTACACCCTTGCAAACTTCTCCACCAACTTCTGCAACTTCTCGTCTGAATCATCAAAAGCACAGGGTTTTTACTAAAGTACAGCTGAGAATTCACGTTTGTATCAGATTCCTTTTGTAAATTTTTGCGATTCATGTTTTCTCTCCTCCTCCGCCTCTATATTATCACTTCTTCCCTCTTTGCCCTTCTCACTTCCTTCCCTTCCTGTCCCTATCCCTCCCTCATCGCCTGCACTGAAGTCTCCCAGCTCAGGCTGAGAGATATCAACAGTGTGTGAACCCCATAAGAGGGAAGAAGCTATCATTGGGTCCCGATATATAAGTAGGGTATAGAAAGAGTAGCAGCACACTGTGGATGTATCTAATTTTGGTACATTAATAAGAATCGTACCTTCCTCCTCCCCTCCCCCTTCCCCAAGAACCTCTCCCTCCACCCCTTCCCTCAGACCTTCTCCCTTCACCCATTCCTTTCCTCCACCCCATCCATCAGAACCTCTCCCTTCACCTATTCCCCTCTCTCCCTACCTCACATTTTCATTATTGTATTTATTGGGAAGCGCTAATCCCGTAGGGGTCGTACAATACCTGGAGAATGGGGATGGGAAAGCAAATACTCATGATCAAAGTAGAAGGTAGCTAACTCCCTGGATCAAGAGCCCTTCAGCGGCGTCAGGCCACGTTCCAGGAAGGGTTCCTTCCCAGCTCACAGCCCTTCCCACTTACTCTCACTCCTTCCTACAACCTTCCTTTTATTTTCCATTATTACTACAGTACTATTAAAATTATTTTTAAAATTACAATTATTAAAATTAATACAATTAAAATTAATCTTTTTTTATTAACACATCGGCCGTTTCCCACCAAGGCAGGGTGGCCCAAAAAAAGAAAAATTCCATCATTCACTCCATCACTGTCTTGTCAGAGGCACGCTTACACTACAGTTATAAAACTGCAACATTAACACCCCTCCTTCAGAGTGCAGACACTGTACTTCCCATCTCCAGGACTCAAGTCTGGCCTGCCGGTTTCCCTGAATCCCTTCATAAATGCTACCTTGCTTACACTCCAACAGCACGTCAAGTCCTAAAAAACATTCATCTCCATTTGCTCCTAACACGCTCACGCATGCTTGCTGGAAGTCCAAGCCCCTCTCACACAAAACCTCCTTTACCCCCTCACTCCAACCTTTCCTAGGCAGACACCTACCCAGCCTTCCTTCCACTACAGATTTATACACTCTCGAAGTCATTCTATTTCGTTCCATCCTCTCTACATGTCCAAACCATCTCAATAACCCCTCCTGAGCCCTCTGGATAATAGTTTTGGTAATCCCGCACCTCCACCTCCTCCTAATCTCCAAACTACGGAATCTCTGCATTATATTGACACCACACATTGCCTTCAGACATGACATCTCCACTGCCTCAGCCTTCTTGTTGCAACATTCACAACCCATGCCTCACACCCATACAAGAGTGTTGGTATAACTATACTCTCATACATTCCCCTCTTTGCTTTCATGGAGAAAGTTCTTTGTCTCCACAGATTCCTCAGTGCACCACTCACCTTTTTTCCCTCGTCAGTTTTATAATTCACCTCATCCTTCATAGACTCAACTGCTGACACATCCACTCCCGAATATCTGAATACATTCACCTCCTCCATACTCTTTCCCTCCAATCTGATATCCAAATCCTCATCACCTTACTCTTAAAACAATTATTAAAGTTATTACATTAAAATTACTAATATTTTTACAATTATTAAAATCCTTATATATATATATATATATATATATATATATATATATATATATATATATATATATATATATATATATATATATATTATATATATATATATATATATATATTATAATTATTTACGTATTCCAGCAATCTGGAGATAATCATTTCTACCTACACTATAATATTTATTGATTACCAAGTAATAAGCAATTTCTGAGTCTGTCTCTTGTGTCACTCTCACCTCTTGTGTCACCTCTTGTAGCTCTGCCTTAATTATCTCCCTCTTCCCCTTCCTCCTCACTCTATCCTTCTCTCCTTGTTCCTTCCTCCCCCCCCCATTCCTATTGCTGATTCTCTGCCTCATTATTCTTCTATATTCTTGCCTCTTCCTTCTATTCTATCTCCTTTACGTCTGTTTCTGTGGCACACTCTTCCCTCTCTCCGTCCATCATCCTCTGTGCCTCTCATTATCTTTCGTACACTTTTTTTCTGCATCTCCCTTCCCCCTCTCTGCAAGTCATCCTTTCGACATGCACTCCTGTTGCCCCAGGGGAGGGAAGGAGAGAGAGAGAGAGAGAGAGAGAGAGAAACAGAAGTGCAACAAAATAAATGGGACAGCATATGTGCAACTGCCTTTCATTATTAGTGCAATCATCTTGATTGACATTATCACTGGCCACTAGCACAAATAGCCTGGTTGATCAGGCAGTCAACAGGGAAGCCTGGCTCCAGGCCTAGCTCTGAGGTTAGAAAACCCCTCGAAACCTTTCACAGGTAAATCTTATTGACTTGATGTTACCACCTGAACGCTGACCTGGTGATTGAAGTAGTCTTATTAGTAGCTTAACAGTTCCTACAGATTTTATTACTACCACAATAACTATCAGTAGTAATACTATTATCGTCAACACAGTCTCATTACCACTGAAATCAAAATGCACATCACCATCAGTATCCATCTATTTCACTATCACCATCAGGCTTGCAGTATTATCACCACCATCACCACGATCGTTATTACCATCATTATCACCACCTTCGTTATCATCCTCAACACCACCATCATGTTTAACACCATCACTAATACTACTAGTTCCCTTATTTTGCCCTCCCTAGCCTAATAAAAAATATATCTGGAGAACAGTTCCCGACCAGCCTAGTGGGCGTGTCAGCTGCAAGCCCCAACAGTCGTTGGAGTGATAACCTTTCCCCAGCAAACAATCCCGTGTAAATTCAAGATACAAGTAGCCTCTTGTATCCTGACCCTGGGTTAGAAAAAAAAAGATTCAGAAAAAACATGAAGGGGATAAATTTAATTGGTGATAAAGAGGATGTCAATAATCCGTCTCTGTGCTAGACAGCTTGTGGATACTTGAGTGTGTGCAACACAACTCACTAATTGGATCTGGTATTAGGTATTTGTTAGTGGTTCTGGGGATTATCTTCCCCGTTGTCAGGTTTCAGACCCGGCTTCCTAGGTTGCAGAGGCATCATTACAGAATTAAGAGCTAATAAGAAGTACATAGGTGAGCAAGAGGCATGTATATGCTAAATGTATGAGCGTAACTAAGTAATTAATACACATATACTGATACCATCGCCATAACAATCTTACTCCAGTATTATCCTTTTGGATTATGATATTAACACTATATATTGTTATTACTATTATAATTGTCTTACAAATGAAAATAATAAATATTAATATACTATAATAGTCATGGAGAAGCTACGCCCGTTTGGGGTCAAACAGCTCCTAGCAAACAGGATGTAATGAGACTTGATGCAAGGAACGGTAAGGTAGCCCTAATACCTTGGACCACGAGATCTTCAGCATCAGGGCATAATCCCCTTCCCTTGAAGGGTGTGCTCGTGGGAAGGTATCGGGTAAGCAAGAGTTTCATGCAGCCTGCCGGGTTTACCCCGTCATGCATCAATCATGATGAATACTAGCAGACATCGTCGTCAATACACAATACCAGGATATCGAAAAAATGACTTCATTGCTATCAAGAATCTTCAAAAAATGCAACAAAATACAGCAATAATATATACATCTATGATCAGGCACTTGAGGAGCTGAAGGATGTGGACAAGCTACTTAAATACAAAATAAAAACAATAACAGGGATTACAAAGACATTAAGAGAAGGATTAATATACCGGAAATCCGTTTTTGCCAGGTGGACCACTGGGACCCTGAAATATAGGAGACCACTCTGTTAATTAACGCGCACACTCCCACAATTACACTCGCATGCACGCGCACACAAACACGCGCACACAAACACACACACACACACACACACACACACACACACACACACACACACACACACACACACACACAACTAGGCGAGTACACACACAGTGCTTTCTGGTTAAGTATTATTATTATTATAATCAAAAAGAAGCGCTAAGCCACAAGGGCTATACAGCGCTGCAGGGTAGGGAAGGAAGCAAGGGAATTGGATGGCAGAAGGGAGGGGGGATGATCAGCAGGTTACAGAAAACAGCGGGGCAGGGGATAGTACGGGGGTAGAGGGTAGCAAGAGATACAAGTAGAAAGGGCTGAAAGTATCAGAATTTGTGAAGTAAGTCAGTCGTTGTCAAAAAGTCAATGAGAGAGTCCGGATGAAAGGTGGGTCCATCAGCGAGAAGGGAAGGTAAAGAGAGAGCAGCGGGGCGAAGACGACGACAGAGGTAAATTCTGCGTGCTCGTTGATAAAGTGGGCAGTCCAACAGAATGTGGCTGACTGATAATGGAGCTTGGCAATTCTCACAGAGAGGAGCAAGACGCCTCTCCATGAGATATCCATGAGTAAGACGAGTATGGCCAATGCGAAGACGGGAGAGAGTAGTCTCCCAACCTCGACACTGGTGATAAGAAGACGGCCAGTAACCTATACTCGGTTTAATAGACTGAAGTTTGTTGCCGAGCATAGTAGACCAACGTTGTTGCCAACGGGTGTGAAGGTGGGAAGATATTACAGCAAAATAGTCCGTACATGGAATACCTCTATAAGAAACTGGTAGGTCATGTACTGCTGACCGCGCAGCAGTGTCTGCCTGTTCATTGCCCTGTACGTCAACATGACCAGGGACCCAACAAAAAACAATATCTTTATGCTTAGTAAAGATGCGGCGTAGCCAAAGTTGGATACGGAGGACTAAGGGGTGAGGTGTATCAAATTTTTGTATAGCCTGTAAAGCACTAAGGGAGTCTGAGACAACCACAAATGATGACACAGGCATAGATGCAATACGGATAAGTGCTGTAAGGATGGCATATAATTCAGCAGTAAAAATACTAGCTGAAGATAGTAAATGCCCTTGTACGACGCTGTCCGGAAACACTGCTGCGAATCCTACGCCGTCAGAAGACTTAGAGCCATCTGTGTACACAGCAATGGCATGAGAATGAGAGTGAAAGTGGTCAAGAAAAAGAGAGCGGGAAGCGACCGTAGACAGTTGGGCTTTCGAGCAAGGGAGGGAGAAAGAACAGACTCGAACAGCTGGAACTTCCCAGGGGGGGTAGGGAAAAGTGAGATGCTACATGTACATAGAAAGGTGGTAGTTGAAGAGAAGACAAGAGCGAATGAAGGCGAAGAGAGAAGGGACGGAGTAAGCAGGGGCGGCGAACAAATAAAGAATGTCTACTAATATCAGTGACCATTCTATAAATGGAAGGATTGCGGAGATCATGAGAGCGTACATAGTAGCGCAGGCAATGGGCATCACGGCGATCGGATAAGGATGGAACGTTCGCTTCTGCATAGAGGCTTTCGACAGGGGAAGAGCGAAAAGCACCAAGGCATAAACGTAATCCTTGGTGATGAATGGGGTTAAGGCTAGAGAGAGTAGCAGGAGATGCCGCTGAATAGATCTGGTCACCATAATCAAGTTTCGATAAAATAAGGGTGGAATGTAGGTGAAGGAGGGTTCGACGATCAGCTCCCCACGAAAGATGAGCAAGGGTTTTAAGAAGGTTCAGCCGGCTGTGACAAGTTGCCTTCAGAGAGGTAATGTGAGGTTTCCAGGATAACCTACGATCAAAGAGGAGGCCCAGAAACTTGACTGTATCACGTTCAGGGATACGTGAGCCATAGAGGTACAAAGGATGATCAGAGATGACAGAGCGTCTAGTGAAAGTGATTTGGTGGGTTTTAGTGCTGGAAAATTTAAACCCATGTGTGGTGGCCCAATTGGAAACACGGTCGACTGCATGCTGGAGAGAAACTGTAAGGAGGTGACAGTCAGCGCCTGCACAGGCAATAGCGAAGTCATCAACATAGAGTGATGACCAAATATTTGATGGAAGACTAGAGGCCAAATCATTAATAGCAAGGAGAAAAAGTGTTGTGCTCAGAACACATCCCTGGGGGACACCTTCAGCTTGGACAAAGTCCGGGGAGAGCACATTATTATCCCGAACACGGAAATGCCTGTCAGTTAAAAAGTTCTTAAGGAAGGATGGTAGATTGCCTCGAAGGCCTAAGGAGTGGACTTGGGCTAAAATATTATACCTCCAAGTTGTGTCATATGCCTTCTCAAGGTCAAAAAATATGGCAATAACTGAGTGGTTATTCGCAAAGGCATTACGAACATACGTATCCAAGCGCAGTAAGGGGTCTATGGTAGAACGTCCTTTACGAAAGCCATATTGACGAGTGGAGAGACTGTTGTGTGTCTCTAAATACCACACTAAACGTCTATTTACTAGACGTTCCATTACTTTGCAAACTGCACTGGTAAGAGCAATGGGACGATAGTGGGAGGTTTCATGTCCCGTAGTGCCTGGTTTGCGGAAAGGGAGAACAATGGCGGATTTCCACAGCTGTGGAAGAACTCCTTGTGACCAAATAAGATTGTAAAGGCGTAATAGGACTGCAAGGGCTGACTGATGTAAATGTTGTAGCATACGAATATGAATGTCGTCGGGCCCAGCTGCCGATGATCGACAAGCTGAGAGTGTTGCCTCCAGTTCTTGAAGTGTAAAAGGCACATTATACTGTTCTTCTCTGAGAGAAGAAAAGTCCAAGGGTGCTAACTCTCTGGCAGACTTTGAGGAAAGAAATGAGGGGCATAGATGGAGTCCCTGAGAAATACGGACCAGATGATTGCCAATTTCATTGGCAACATCTAGTGGGTTTGCTATATCAACACCGGCAACTCGCAGAACAGGAGCCGGGTCAGGAGAATATTTACCACTCAGTTTTCGTACTTTTTTCCAGACTGCACTCATAGAGGAAGCAGAGGTGATGGTGGAGACATAATCTCGCCAGCAAGTGCGTTTAGCGTCACGGATGACACGGCGAGCGATCGCACGCTTCTGTTTAAAATCAAGGAGTCGCTCTGTGGTTCTATTGTACCGGTACCTGCCCCATGCAGCGCGTTTCAAACGTACTGCACGAGCACAAGCAGGAGACCACCAAGGCACGCATTTCTGAGAATGCCTGCCCGAAGTTTGGGGTATAGAATGAGAAGCTGCGGTGAAAACAGAGGACGAGAAGAGGTGTAAAAGCTCATCGATGGAGGACGAAGAAGGAACCTCTTTAAAAACAGTCAGGTGTGAGTAAAGGTTCCAATTTGCCCGATTAAATTGCCAGCGTGGGGTGCGAAGAGGTGGCGAATATGAAGGGGAAGAAAGAATGATTGGGAAATGATCACTGTCATGTAAGTCCGGGAGAACAGACCAAGTAAAGTCTAATGCGGCGGAGGAAGAGCAAACTGAGAGATCGATGCAAGAGAGAGTATGAGTCCGAGGATCAAAATGGGTGTGAGTACCTGTATTTAAAACATGGAGGGGGTGGGTGGCAAGAAAAGCCTCTAACTGAATTCCACGGGAATCACAGTGAGACCCTCCCCAGAGGAAATGGTGGGCATTAAAATCACCAAGTAACAGAATCGGTGGCGGTAATGACGAAACAAGGAAGGCAAAATCCGGAATAGATAATGCCCGAGAAGGAGAGAGATATAAAGAACAGAGCGTATACCACCTATGTAAGTGGATACGGGCTGCTGTGTAATGCAGCGAAGTATGAATAAATAGCTGATGGTACGGAATATCAGTGCGGAGAAGAAGGGCACTTTCATTAAAGGTCCCATCAGGAAAAGGATCTGAAGAATACAATAAATTATAGCCTGAGATGTGAGAAATAACAGCAGAGTGTAATTTTGGTTCCTGTAAGCAAACACCAACAGGGGCAAACTGGGAGAGTAACATCTGAAGCTCACCCCGATTACCCCTGAGGCCGCGTATATTCCACTGTAAAAAGGCCATGATTGGCAATGATAAAGATACTTGAAATCCGCAGGTAAGGGTTCCTACGGACTAGAAGGGTTAGAAAAGTCCACATGCGGAGGCAGTGGAAAATGTTCAAGCAGCGAAGGAACGGTGCGCTGTGAAGAAAGGAGTTGCGCAGATGGAGCAGAGGAGAGAGAAAGAGCGGAAGGTGGATCAGTGTCCATTGACGGTTTGGTCTCTGCAATATATTCAGAGATTGCTTCAAGTGTTTCGGAATTCAGAGATGTCGTATGGGAGACAATATTGGGAATGGTAGGGGGAGGATGAGTAAAGATTGGAACTGTATTGGACTGTACCAAGGTAGGGGGGGGGCGAAAGGGTGGAGGGAACTAGAGAAGCGTGGCAGGGGACAGAAGAGACAGGAACCTGGGAGGTGGCAGAAGAGGAAGAAACTTGGGAGGGAACAGGGGAGGAAGGTACATTACGAGGAGGAGGGTGAACCTCTGCACTTGTAACTGAGCCAGTGAGAGGGGAAGAACTAGGGACAGAGACAGGGAGGGTAAAATGAGGAGGTGGAAGATGGGTAGGAGGTGTTACCGGACCTTTTTTTGACTTTTGAGAAGTAGAGGGACGATTGGGAAGAGGTGTCGTACGAGGTCTCGTCGATACTGAGGCTTGTAAGAGAGAACTCGAAGAAGCGAGATTAGACTGAGGCGTTGAAGTAGGGACGTCTGAGCCGAGGACAGCAAAAGGATTAGATACAGGAGTGATTATGGGAGAGGTAACCACAGAGGTGGGTGTAGAAGATGGGATACCAGAAGTGGGGGGACGTTTTGAAACACGGGAATAAGAAACACGTGGGAGTCTCCCTTGGAGGCGGAGATGAGAAACTGCCATGGCATAAGGGAGACCTTCTGTCTCTTTGAGGTAACGGATTTCCCGCTCGTTTAAATAGACCTGACAACGGCGAGAGTACGAAGGGTGAGCCTCATGACAGTTAAGGCAAGAGGGAGATCGATTGCAAGACGTATTAGAATGGTCATCGGCACCACAGACTGGGCATTCGGCGATAGATCTGCAATATTTCGCTGGATGGCCAAATCGCCAGCAATTTCTACACTGTTGTGGTGTAGGGATCACCTTTCGAACTTGTAACCGATGTCCTGCTATATAAACGGAGGATGGGAGTTCTCGGCTGTCAAAAGTTAAACGAGCCACATTGCTAGGGTATCGTCTCCGCCCACGGGCAGGAAGAACGTAAGTGTCTACCTTGAGGATTGGGAGATCTTGGAGTTCCAGCTGTTCTAGAATGTCGGTGCCACATGTCTGGAAATTTTGTTGAACTATGGTATGGGGCAGAATAACGGTACCACTACAAGAATTGAGGGAATGATGTTTTTCAAGGGTGACAGGAACAGTATCTATATGGGAAAGACGAGAGAGCTCACGAGCCTGGGTAGCATTCTGTACGGTAATGATGCGCGTACCGCTCTTAAGAGCATGAAAAGAAATATCTTTACCAACATGGCGTAGGAGTGCCTTGCCAATACTATGGTCAGAAAGATAGGCAGTAGAGGAAGTTGGTCGTAAAGTGAAGAATTTAGTCCACTGTTCAGTCTGAAACTGAGCGTGGAAAGGTAGTGAAGGACGTGTCGATCGTTTCTGAGAAGAACGAGAAGGTGAAGGTGGAGAAGTATCATCAGCAGGTAATTGTCGTTGACGTTTAGGCGTGGGACCAGAGTTGGTCCGACGTGGAACGGGTCGGCGATTTGAAAATTGCCGCACCGTAGAGGGAGAGGCCGGAAGCATAGTCAGAGGAGAGCGAAGGTCTGATAAATCGAAGGAGTCAGTCGAGGCCTCAGTACCTGAAGCGGGTGAGGAAACAGCACCGGCAATAGGTACAGAGGCATGAGGAATGTCTGAAGAGTGGTCCAAAGACGAGGCGGGGTCAGAACGGGGTGCGGTATCAAGAAGGGGCCCGGGGGTACTAGGTTCATGGACTAGGGCTGCCATGGTTAGGTTACTTCTTTCTTTTTGTTTTTAAGAAAAAAAAAGAAAGAAGAAAAGAAAATAAAAACAAAAAAAAGAAAAAAAAAGGGGGGACCGGGGAGGGATAGTTCCTAGGAGGAATGAAAGGGCCAGAAATCTCCCTCCGCGCCCAAGAGGACTCGACACCGCTAGTAGCGCAGATGCAGCATGGAACCCGTGCCATACCCTACCCTTCATGCCAGTAAACCAGCAATCTGGGATAGCAACCTCACATCTGCCGAGCTACCTCGGTGGACAAAAGAGAGGGCGGCCGGATATCCGCCATAAAGCATACCTCCTTCAGCCACCACCCCCGGAATCCGAAAGGTGGCTTCCAGAGATACACCCGTCGCCCAAAAGACACCCAAAGCTACTCCGGGATACCGGAGAGGGATCGGGACATCCCTAGGCAATCCAGATTCCACGGCAAACTACGCCACCGCCAAGAAACCTCAACGGAATGGGATGGACCCCGGTGTCCTTTCCCCTACCCAGGAACTAGCGCGCCTGTGGGAGAAATCACGAAGGCTAAAAAGAGGAAGGGCAAAAGGGAGGGGTGAGGAGGAGGAGGAGGAATGGAAAAAGGGGAGGATGGGGAGGATGGGATAGGGGAGGGGAGAATGGGGGGTAATTAGGTTCGGTCTGAGGAAGAAGACCGACAGGGCTAATTCCTCAGACCAAGAGCCTCTTCACCACGCCAAGGAGCCCCCCTTGAAGAGGTCTATGGTTCACCTTTTTTGTTAGACTCACTCACTCACTCTCTCAATTTCAAAAAATGTAATTTTTTAACAATTTAACACAAATTAAAATAAAATTTTATTTTGGAGGAAGAGGACAAATGGAAATGGTGGAGAAAGTGAAGAAATATATAAACAGAGAAGTGGATCCGGATGAAGAGATAAGCAAAGAGAAAAATGCTGAAAAAGAAACCGAGGAGAAAGAGGTGAAGGAACGGGAAAGCGTAAGAAAAGGATGGAGGCTTATGAGAATGAGGGAGGGAGAAGATGTAGGGGAAAGGAGAGAGCAAGAAAGTGAGGCAGAGAGAGGATGAGAAGAATGAGGGGGAAAGAGGAAGCAAAACAAAAATGGTAGGCAGGTGAGGGAAGAAATGCATAAAGAAATGAGAGTAGGAATGAAAGGGGTAGGAAGGAAGGACCTACCATGGGACCAGCTTCACCATCTTTCCCTTTCTTGCCTCTTCTTCCTCTGGAACCCGGTTCTCCTTTAGCGCCTGTGGAAGAAAACCAGAGAATTACTAGGGCGACTCACTGCTGCTTTCCATTACTAACACACACACACACACACAGTTAAAAAAAACACAGTGAAATTCCAAGAGCTTTCGAGATTTATCACGAAAGCGCTTGGAGTTTCACTCTGTGTATGTTTATACACAAGCGAGTACTGCCTCTAGGCAACCTAAGTCTCAGAGAATAAAATAAATGCACTTCTGGAAAAAATTCTAGAAGAGATGTATTAATACTTTCTTTCTCTACTCATGCTACTCTACCGTCAGCTGCAGTGATGTGTGTACTACTGTACAAGATGTGCTCTCAATATGAAAAAAAAAAATTCTACTTTTTGAATATTGCTCCGGATGAAGGGAATTTCATTGGGATTAGTAACCCGGAGGACTGGTAATCCAATAACATCAGGATGTCATCGAGGACTCATTTCCTTTGATCCTCTCCCCAGGATGCGACCCGCACTAATCGGTAACACCTAGGTAAACACGAGCAACAGCTATAATCGAAACATGCCCAACGTGTCCACTTCTGCCGGGGATCGAACTCCTTTCCCTCTGTGCGAACTGAGGTGGCTACCAACCGAGCCATGAATACCCAATCATAAGTGGTTCCGGATATTCGGCCAAGGAGGCGGTGGATAATACCCAGAGAAGATAATTATATTTGTAGTGTTTATCTAATTACTAAATGACCAAAATTATTTTACCTTAACGTTAAAGGAAGAATATTCCAGTGCGCTACAACTATCTGCCCAAAAAAAGTCCTCACCAACATCTGTATCAAACTGCTTGCCACAGAGTTTTATCCCCTTGGTTATGTAATTAGTTATTTTTGCACTTGAAATGCGACCTTCATACCAGAGTTTGTTTAGTGCTATCTAGAAAGTTTGTAGGTCACCTCGTAGCTCCGTTTTCTAAGGGAGAACAAGATGCGAGAGAGAGAGAGAGAGAGAGAGAGAGAGAGAGAGAGAGAGAGAGAGAGAGAGAGAGAGAGAAAAGACACTTCTTTTTAGAGTCGGGCAATACATTATAAAAGTACTAAGATACATCTGGAGGAAGTGGTCACTCCACGTCTGGGACTCAAGAGTCACCGTTCAGCTCATCACTTTCTTTCATTTAACACTTTTCGTTTTATACTTAGGGTGGTCTATGAGATCACTCAAGAGTTACGTATGTTTTACAAGTGGTAAAGTCATCATACCCTGGCTGTAACAATTCAATAAAAATTCCGCACTTAGGAGAGGAACCTTATGACGACGTTTCGGTTCGTCCTGAACCAATGTCAGATCGTGACTTAATGATCCAGGACGGACCGAAACGTCGTTAAGGTTCCACTTTTAAGTGGGGTTTTTTGGTGAATATCTTTACTCTACATCTCATTACCAATATCCATATTGGGTACAGGAGGAAGTTGGAGCCAGTGAGGCCAATAACATTCATTTGTAATTGACGTCATTCAGTCTCTCTCTCTCTCTCTCTCTCTCTCTCTCTCTCTCTCTCTCATTATCCTCTACAAGGGAGCCCTGTCACCCTACCCTGACACCCTGGTCCCCGACGAAGGGAATCTGGGCCTTTGAGTCCCCTGACATAGAAGTGGGAATGGCAAGGAAACGAGGTCATTCCTAAGTCCCAGTACGATCCTCGGCCTCATTCCAGCCGGTGGGAATTACCAGCCTCCACCTAATCATGTGTTTACTGATATGTTGCCCATGCGCCTACGGACGCTATTTTCCCAAATATTTTCGATCACCAGAGTTCATATCTCTCACTTGATCGT